>NW_024080827.1:378679-636211 GCF_003009895.1 Hyaena hyaena
TTGACAATAAACTGTTTGTAAAAAAATAAATAAAAAACGTGCTTTTTAAAAAGCAAGAAAGGGGAAAATATAGTTGGATTCAGATCCTGGTGAGGAATTTAGGATTTTTGTAAACCTGGTAACTTTGTCCTAAACTTCATGAACAGGTGAAATAATAAGCAAGTGGCAAGGCTGGATGATAAAATTCAGAAAGCCTCCGTGGAGCTGGTAAATAGTCAATACCCCAAATGACTGTGCTCACCCATTCCTTTCCTGTCTCATCCTCCAAGGCCCCTGGAAGCAGCAATGGAAGGGTTAATGCATGGCAAAACTAATCTCTAGGAATCTCCAGCATCTGGACCAGAACCTACTCTGATTGTTCCAGCATAAATAGGAATTTGTCTATTGGATCATCTTCTCCAGACAACCTTCTTGATCCCCTAAATAGCATCAGCTGCTCATCTCTCTGCCCTCTGCCATAACTCCTCTGTTAATTTCAATCACAGTCTATGCTACCCTGTATTGCCTACACACTAAGAGCACACACACACAAACACATACACACAAACACATGCACATGTGGCACGATCTGTATCTATGGTTCACTTGCCTCATGTTTGGCACATAGTAGGAGCTCCATTTAGCCTAGCTGCATGGTTAAATGCATAGGTGGAAGGAAGTCTTGATGTATCACTGGAAATGGTACTATTTTTGTTTTTATCTTGGCGAATATAACCACGGCATTTTCTAAAGTGGTTACTATACATTGGATGCATCTTTCCCACTTGTTAAATATATAACTCTTGCCAATACACCCATTTATGACCATACCCATACTAGTTTTGTATCTTAGAGCCAATGACTTAACCTGTCCACATGTCACAGAGGCCATGGTATAATCCAGACTTTACAAGGTAGCTCACATGCATGGCCACTGACAAAGCCACAGCGCAGCCACAAAAGACAAGACACAGCCAAAATGCCACTACACTGGTTTAGGATGAGAAGTAGCATTTTCTGAGTGCCTGCAATGTGTCAGAGACTTTTCACTTATCACATTACCTTAACCTCATAACAATGCTATGAGGCAGTTATTATTATCCCCGTTTTATAGGTGAATAAAATGAGAGCTTGATAAATCTTACCCAAGGATACACGGATAAAGAAGCATGACCAGGATCCTGATCCAGGACTGCTGAACTCAATTAAGTGGCTTTCCACCTAAACTCCAAACCAGGTCTTCTGACTCAAGGCCCTAGTCTGGTCTTCTCTGTGGCAAATAGGTGGCCATGGAACTCAGACTCTCCTGAATATTTCCTGAGGGGTATAGAGTTTCAGTTGTGAGTGTGCAGAAAGAATAGGAGCGCATAGGATGAATCTAGGAGATACAACCCAAACACACTGGGCTGGAGACTAGCTGCTTACATCTGCTTGATGTCCAAGAAATGCCCCCAAAATGTTTTGCCTACAGCCCAGAGGTATGCAGAGTTCGGAGATGCAAGCCTGTGCACTCCCTGAAGACTAGGACCATGCCTTGCATCCCTCTATCATTAGCACCAGGCTCAAAAATTATACATGGATTGCAACCAAACTATATTTTAAAGCCAGTACTTTTAAACGTAAGAGCATTTTTTAAGAATCAAAGAAATGGGAGGAGGGTAAAAAACAAAAACTATGAAAATTGGAAAGAGTCCAAAGTGAGTATGAAGAGATTTATTTAAGAGAGAAAAATTAAAGGAACCAAAATGCATGACTTCACTAGCAGACAAAACATAAAGAGTGTAAGAGTCTAGTAACATTGGAAAGACAAAAACAAGAAGAGTGCCATTTCATATTTTGTATTCAAGCACAATTAACATAGTGTTCTATTAGTTTCATGTGTACAATCATATGGTGTTTAATGTTGTGGACAGGTGGGAGTAACTAGGGTAAATGGTCTGGGACATGCCGGCAGGGTCTGGGAACAGAGAAGTGGTTTGCAATGGTGAATTTAGAATCCCAAGCTTCCTGATTTCATTCTCAACATGATCTTGGCAAGCCACTGCCCTCATTCCTTCATCCATCTAACAGTATTCATTGAGCAGCTGCTATGTACCCAGAGCTCTGCACATAGCAGCTTGGCTACCAGCCCAGTGAAGCTTGCCATCTTCCAGAGAAGTGATGCATTAACATATAGCAGCTGTGGAGAGAGGAGAGTTCACCATGGGAGCTGTAGGAACACGTACAGGGTTTACAAGACACAGAGGTCTCCCTGAGGAAGAGATGGTTAAACCGAGAGTACATGAAGAGGAGACATTTGTCAGTGCAGACAGAGGTAGAAAGAATTCCAGAAAGGAGGTGTGTGTGAGAAGGTGCTACAGATGGCATGTTTATATCCTCCCAAAATTCATATATTGAAGTCCTAACCCCCAACATGGTGGTACTTGGAGGTGGGCCTTTGGGATGTAGTTAGAGTTGGATGAGGTCGTGAGTATGGGGCTTCCATGACGGGAGCTGCATAAGAAAAGGAAGAGACCAGAGCTCCCTTTCTCTTGCTGCCATGTGAGGACACAGCCAGAAGGTGGCCATCTGAAAGCCAGGAAGAGGGCTCTCACTAGTATCCAACCATGCTGGTACCTTGATCTTGGACTTCCAGCCTCCAAAACTGAAAGATAAATCTCTTGTTTAAGCCACCCAGTCTATGACATTTTGTTGCAGCAGCTGAGCTGGCTAAGACAGAAAGGAAGGAGGTGAGAGAGCAAGTTGCTTCCAGAGAGTTGAAAGTTTAGCATGGTGGGTAGGAGGGGCTGGTGAGGTGGGATTCAAGAGAGGGACAGGCAAGGTCCAGGACTAGCCTTTTGTGCCAGGCATCTTAAGACCAAAAGGGAGCTGCTAAAGGGTGATGAGCCAGGGAGCTGTAGGATTAGATTTATATTCTAGAAAGTTCTGTGGGGCAGAAGTGTGAAGAAAAGATTGGATCAGCACTAATGGATCCAGGAAGAACAGACTAGAAGCTGTTCAGTAGTCTGTGAAAAATAATTTAAAAAGTTTCCCTATGACAGTGACACATGAACTGAGTGCCAACAGGTGAGTAGAAAGTTGTCAAGGGAAATCCTGGCAGCCGCACAACCCGGGCAAGGCAGGAATGCATAAGGGACAGAGACCATCAGGACAGTGAGAACGTCTTGTGGATGCAGAGTGGCATGAGTGAGCAGGAGTGATGGGCCAAGAAATGAAACACCTTGTGTATTAAACCAGGGCGTAGAGACTTTCTACCATAGGCCAGGAGGAAGGAGCAGTCAATAGCAGAAATTTAGAGTCAGAAATACCAGGTATTTCTGTGCCACAGCTGTGCCAGAGCCTGTGTGCTCATGACCAAGTGACTAATGCCCGGGCCTCAGCTTCTTCACCTGTAAAATGGGAACCTCTGTAAGCAAAGGTTAGGTGCTCAGGGACACCTAAGGACATGACTGGATCTCTGTGGGGTCTGGAGGACCAGTATAAGCAGAGGACCATATTCTGGGTATTCTCTGGACATCACATGAAGACACTTTTGCTTGTCTTCTCCAGAGAGCCCCGAGAAGTTAACCTTGGACCTATGCAAGGTGGTTGATTAGCCAAAGCCCCCAAGGGCTCATGTCATGTTAAAATGTAGTTTTTCATAAAACACAGAGCTAAGCAATGTGGAAGCTCTTCAGGGTCTCTGATTCTCTGTCCAATGTCTTCCTGAACTCAGAGGCCTCTAGGTCTCTACCTGGTGACAGCATGCCTGTTCATACCCAAGTACCATCCCATGGCCTGACCAACACATGTCATGGCCTACATGAGAATGTCAGCAAGGAGACTGATGATGACTGAGTGTGCCTTTTCAGCAGTAAGTTCCTCTTCCCCTCTCCTGGGTCTCCTGCAGACAGTGCTCTTATCTGACCCACCAAGCTCCAAGCAGGGTGGGCCAGCTATGGCCCAGGAATACATAACATCTATCCTTGGCCTTCAGCAGGTGTGGGATGGACCCAAGACCACTCCAGTGTGCCTACCCCCCCAGACTGCCCCACTTCTTCACTGCATGTCCTATAGCTTGTGACGTGATGATTTACTGGCTTGCCAGTTAGGGCCTGTGGAGAAGAGGTAACCTTGGAATTCTAACCATTGTGATCAAAGCCCATTTCACTGCACAGGTATGTGATAACCCCCCACTCCCCACCAGGTTACTTTCTCTGTGTCTGGTTTCCTCATCAGCAACATGGGAATAATAATCCACCTCATGGGGTGCATGTGAAGGTCACACAAATTAATATGTGTAAAGGATTTAATAAATGTTGACTATATGATGACAGTGATGATGATGATGGTGAATTTGGGGCTGCTAAAGGTTGAAGAAACCTGGTTCTCCTTCTTTGGAAGAAATATTGCTTGGTTGTACAGGGACCCCCTGCCTCCCCATGTTTCACTAGTGTTCACACACTAGAATATCCTGCCTGGGACCCCAACCATCTAAAGTTGAGCTAGTGCAAAAGGCAAATCTCTAGAAGACAGTCATCCATCATAAGTTTTCCTGATCTTCTGGGAAGCCAAAATATCTGAGCAGAAAGAGTGAACCCATGCTGATGTCCTGATCTTAGAGGAAGGACATCAAAGGCCAGAGAGGGCAGTAACAGACCTGAGGTCACACATCTGGTACAGATTCAGGTCTATAATTCAGAACTCTTGACAATTAGCCTCATGGCTACACAATAAGTCTATAGTGTCAGGACCCATAAAGTTACCAGCATTCATTGAGGACCTACTATGCACCAAATCCAGGGAAGAGGACTTGACATTCATGATTTCATCATATCCTTGTAATGAAACTAAAGGTGGATGTCATTATCCCCATTTTTGTGTAAGGAAATTACAACCAAAGTCATAAACCCATACAAATGTGCACTATGGGCAAGTCCTCTTCGTGTGTGTGTGTGTGTGTGTATGTGTGTGTGTGTCTGTATGTGTACTCATTTGCTCATTGGATGTTCATAACACCTTGAAGAAGCACAATATTTTTCTCTTTCTACATAAACTGGGGCACAGAACATTAAGTAGTGTGCTCATATAGCAGAGCCTATAAGTGACAGATTTCAAAAGTGAATCCTGGAAGCTGGTCCCCAGAGATCATCTCTCAACTGAAGGGGGACAAAGTCCTTTACCTCGCCTGTGTGGAGTCATGACTCAACCCAAGCCCAGATGGTTCTGAGAACCTGGGTCTCCCATCCCTCCACACAGATTCCTAGCCCCTCCTGGTGTTTGGCTGTATCCGAGGCTCTAAGATCATCTAGTGGCATTGCTAGGGCTTTCCCTGAGCTGTTGATCCCGGCAGAGGAGCCCTGAGAAATCTCCAGGGCTGGGGGCCTGCCGAATCCAGTGGGAACCGCATTGGGGATTAAGAAAAGAGAACGCGATTTTGTTCCTGCCTGGCCCCTGGCCAGGATCCTGAGATTAGCAGAATAACTGCCAGATGGGTTCCTGAATTTCTGTGTGTTCCAATTACCAACATCTCAAAGCCCATTTCCCATTCCAAGCCCAGAGCAACTTGCGGAAAATGTCATCCTTGCTCCGAGAATGCTCCTCCGGCAGGTCACTTCAATTTCCGAGCTGGCACATTAGCATGGTGGGCACTTTCTTTCTCCTCTTCTGGCTCTTTATCTTTCTGTTTTCACTGAGCTGAGCTCTGTGAGATGAGTGGCTGCTCCCAACCCTGCCCGTAGCCCCAAACACCCTGCCCGCCACACAATGGACAAGGAACAACGGGTCCCCTATGGCAGAGCAGGCAGGCTGGCAGGGACAGGAAACTTCTGCAGTAGACCCACACGCCAGCTCCCGCCACTGGCCAGCTCCCCAATGTGCCAGCTGGGGCTTTTCACTAATGTCAAAGCACAGCACCTCTTTATAAAGCAGAACCCCGCCCAGTCTGCAGGCCCCCCTCAAACCTCAGAAAAGCTTTCTTCTCCTATGGCACCAGGCCCACACCACTGCACTGGGGGCCTTCAGACACTGGAATATGGGCCTGAAATGAGGGGGAAGTCTTTTTCATTTCATTGCAACAGACACTTAGAATACATCTACTAGGACTTGTGTTTGGATCTCCAGAGAAGAAAAGCCAAGGAAAACAATGACTTCAAAATACCCACTATCTGGGAAAGGAAGGGTAAGGCAGGGAAGGGAGGAGGGGCCTCACAGAAAGAGACAGAACAGAACAGCCTGAAGTTTGTTTAAATAAAAATAGTAGTGAGAATCATAATCTATTACAAGGGACCACAAAGCTCAGTCCTGCAGGTGGGAGTGGGGTGCAAATCCAGTCTGACACTTGTTTTTATAAATAAAGTTTTATTGGAACATAGCCACACTCATTTATTTACATATCTTGCATGGCCATTTTTGCCCTACAATGGCAAAGCTGAGAGATTGTATATATACTCTAAGCTCAAGTTATTTACTGTCTGGTCTCTAATAGAAGAATTCTTCTGATCCTCAGTCTTTCTGGGAACTTTCCATGTTTAATTCCATGTGAGAGTTACAACAACTCCAATTTGCAGATAGAGGCACAGAGAAGTAAGTGAGCAATTGCTCAACGTCACATAGAAATGAAGAGAAGTACCCATACTCGACCCAAAGGCATTGGTTTTCCTCTACACATGTGGGGTGAGACTTATGCTCAGTCTCTAGATTAGCATAAGACTCTGATCAATGGCAAGGAGTTGGAGAAAACATACCAGTGAGGAGGAATGGTCTGAGGGACAGCAGAGTGGCAGGAATTAACACAGCAGTAACAGGAGAGAACTTGAGAAGGAACATGAGAATTGCAGAGCCAGAAGGAGGCTTCAAGGTCAAGCTCATAAAAGTCTGTGTCTGAATCAGCTTGGGCTGCTATAACAAAATACCAGAAGCACTGGTGCTTAAGTAACAGACACTTCTTTCTCACAGCTCTACAGGCTCAAAGTCCAAGATCAAGGTGCGAGCAGAGTCAGTTTCTGGTGAAAGCTTGGTTCCTTCCCTCTCACTGTGTCCTCCCACCCACAGTATAGAGAGAGAGACAGCTCTCATTTCTTTTTCTTTTCTTCTGAAGACACTAATTCCATCACAGGGGCTCCACCCTCAAGACCTCATCTAAACCCAATTACCTCTCAAAGAGGCCCCCCTGCAAGTATCCTCACATTCTGGGTTAGGGCTTCAACATGTGAATTTGGGTTGGGGTGGAGGTACACATTCAGTCCATATACCTCAAACTGCAAAGGAGACTAGACACCAGAGAAGTAAAGCAATGTACCCAAGGTCACACAGGGGGAAAAAAGGCCGTGCTGTAAACAAAACACTCTTAGAACTTCACAGCCTGGCCCTTTTCTGGACGAAGCATACCTCTCTATCAGAAGCCCTGTCCTTACTCTGAGCTGATCACAGTCCCTGTGAGCCCTGGAGCCACATGCTCCTTCATGCTCTTTGGAGTCATAATCAAATCGGTTGTAGACTTGGTGTTTGTTTTCACTGTATGCCCTCATGTGACTGTGATTTCTGTTTGACCAGGCACAGAGAAAGGACTGGAAACCAGCCGACCTGGCATCCTGTTTGCCACTGGCTTCATGTGTGACCATGGACTAGTCATTTAAACACTCTGGCCCTTGTCTCCTACTATGGAAAATGTGGGGGCTGGGACAGACAAATTTTTCCCTTGAGCTCACATTGTTCCTACTGAATGAGATTGGTTAACACAGAAGTCATTAAGGAACCCAAAGACAACACACCAGGTGCGTGGCTGGCCTTGTTTACTGATGTCACCAAATTAAGAATCAAGATTGTTTAATTTAAATTTGTGAGACATAAAATATCTGTAACCAGAATTCAGACATTCATTCCACCAAAAAAGTATTTATTGAGCTTAACTTTCATCAGGATTTGCATTATGTGCTACGATGCAACTGTGAATAAAACAGGGGCAATGGCGCAGTGCCAGGTGGTGTGACAAATGCCATGCACGAGAGGCAGTTGAGAGTCTCTGTACCAAGTGACTCCAGAGCCAGACAACCTGGGTTCAAAATCTGACCACACCTACTTACCCGTATGGCCACAGACAGGTTACTTAACTTCTCTGAGGCAGAGTCCTCATCTGTAAAACAGAGATCAAAATGGTGTCTTGTGTCAGGGTTGTTGAGGAAGATGAACTGAATTCTTATAAAATTCTTCAAGCAGTGCCTGCCTAGATGAAGCCCCTGTGAACATGAACGATGATTGATGATGATGGAGATGCAGTAAATGACAAAGGAGTAAAAAGGAAAGGTGCCTACACGATCCAGGCCAGGAGTGGAGCAATGTAAGCAGTGAAGGCTCCCCATTAAAACTAAAGCCCAAAGGATGAGTTGGAGTAGAGTTGGGGGTGAGGTACAGATGAGAAGTCTTCTGGGAAGTGGCAGTGGGGTGTCCAAAGGCCCTGAGGCAGGAAGAATGGGAGTTTTGGGGAAACGACAAGAGCGCTGACAGGTAAGGATCAGGTAATGAGCCCACATTTGATCATGAAAGCTTTATAGCCACCCTCTCCCATTCCCACTCTGGAACTAGAGATGTATAACCCATCACACAATTTATCTGTTTAGTCATGTGGAAATCTCTGGGGGAATTCCATCCCTGCCTTAGGGGCCAAGCCAGCTCTGGGAGTTGGGACTCAAGTTGGAATTTGGTCAGGCAGGACATTTGCCAGAAGCTGCCGGGAACAGAAGAGCCCAGGGTGGGTGAGTGCTGGCTGCATGCAGTGAGGCTCAGGCTGGAAAGCCAAGGGTCCACTGTTGGGGCTGAAAACAAAGGCAAGAAGGCCAGAGGGCAGGAGGGAAACAGATTGGGGTGGAGAAGCAATAGGATTTGAGACAAATGCCCAAAGACAGCCCAAACTCCAGCAGCGTGTTTGCATGGGCCTGCTCACAAGGAATATGGGCGGGGGGGAGGGAAGCCTGGTTTGACTACCCAGGCTCAGGATGGATACCAGACATCCTGACACACTAACAGGCTGAAAACTGAGGAGCAGTTTAGGTGAGGCAAGCAGAGAGAAGATCTCCATTTAGACTCATGACCTTGTCCAAATACTGCCCTCCCTCATCCAGGGCTGAGGTGAGGGGCATCCCATGGGATCATTTCCTCCTCCTGCATCAATGTGTCTAGAAGGGAGGTACTGGGAGAAATACAGCTTTCAGCAGTCTCTGCTCTAAAGAAGGAAGGTCTATAATCACGACTGTACTTCCATCTCATTTACATGTAAGTAAAATAAGAATAGAGCTATCAGATTATATTTTATGAGGGCTACATGAATTAATATAGGCAAAGCACTTAAAACAGTGCTTGAAATGGAGTAAGTGCTCTGTCTTATTACTTGATTTGGTTTCACTCTACTCATTCATTTAAGAAAATATATCAGCGCCTACATTCTAGGTTCCGTGGTGGCTGCTCAGAATACAAAGAAGAATAAAGCATGGTCCTGCACTCAAAGAGCTTACAATCTAATGAGTAGGCCAGGCAAGTGAGTGGATGAGTAAAGGTCAGAGGTATAGTGTCTGTGATGGAGAGAAGCCAACGATGAAACCGAAGACAGTAAAAGCAGAATGATATGCCCTGATTGTTCCCACTTCTAAACATGACTCAAGAAGGGAAGAAGAGTAAACTACAACAAAAAACAACTGTGGAAATAAAGTGGTGGCCATGCCCTGAGAAGGTATAGGGCTGCCATATTACCAACTCATTGGCCACCTACTGAAGAAGATACTGCTCTCCGTTATTACAGAGAAAAGGATGCTGATGTCAAAGAACTCTTGTGGCTCAAAATAAATATGTATTTCAAAGACTTATCAACAACTTGTGACCAAGTCTCCTTTCCTTCCTGATTTTCAGGCTTCTGGGTTTTATTGTTCCAAATTGATTTATAGATGCAATAAAAATAAATATAAGAAGCAGTGGATTTGGCCTATGTAAAAAAGAAAGCATCAGCGAGTTTCAAATACATTCAGGGCTTTTATTTCTATTTGAAGTTCCATGTTTTGAAAATTAAATATATTAAGGATTAGGGCAACTATAATTCTTAGTAGCTCCAACATCAAAATATTTAAAGCAAGAAAAATGGTCTTCGCCTATAAAGTAAAATGAGAATGGAAGTGGTTACCGGGATAAGTCAAGGATCCCTAATATCCTTTTTTTTTCATTTTCTGCCAGTTTTTGGTAACTATGACAATTTGATTCAAATTGTGTCTTTATAGATTCACTTTTGTCTCTCAGGAAGACATTGGAGTATAAATGTGTATGTTTTCTTCTGACTAGAATACACCAAAGTAGTGTAGGGACAAATTATTTCTTTTATAAATCTGATTTTATTTATTTATTTATTTATTTTAATGTTTTTTTTTTTTGAGAGAGAGAGAGAGACAGAGTGTGAATAAGGAAGGGGCAGAGAGAGAGGGAGACACAGAAGATGAAGCAGGCTCCAAGCTCTGAGCTGTCAGCACAGAGCCGGATGCGGGACTAGAACTCACGAACTGTGAGATCATGACCTGAGCCAAAGTCGGATGCTTAACCGACTGAGTTTAAACGTCATATATAAATCTGATATTCAAACCAGACACGTTTTTGGCAGGGAAAATTTGCAAGTATAGAAAAACTTTGAAAAAAAAAAAGTAAATGTAATATAGAAATCCAATTCCTTATGGCAATCACCATGAACTTTGGAGTGTTTCCTCCCTGATGCCTTGTTTTGATGCGTATTTTGTTGTTTGTCTATTGTTTGTTTTAAATAGGTAAGACTATGCTGCTTATCCACGTTCGTGCCCAGCCTGTTTACTCACTGTAATTCTGGAAGCATTTTTGAGGATGTTATTATACATTATCCCCACATGTCTGATGACCGCCCTACATTGTTTTCTCCAAAAGGCAATTCAGTTTTTTCTTTTGTTCTCCTTGAACCAAGCAGAAGTGGAAAAGGTGAGGAAAAGCAGGCTTTAAGTTTTATTCAGAAGAACTGGGTTCTGGGATGGGGATCCCTTGAAACCTTAAAAATCCTGACTCCTCTCCAGCCACGGCAAGGGCTAGACCTGAAAAAGCAGCAGGCCCAGCCCAGGCGGCAGTTACATGGGTGGAGTGACATGGTTTAAAACACAAGACACAGTCAACAGTCCCTGGGAGTCAGCTGATGTCAGATCCTCTGAGAACACCTCCAATGGCTCCGTCCTTGTCCAGCCTGACAAGCAAGTCTGGTGTTTCCTCTGCAGCCACTGTAAGGACGTGGCAGGCAGCAACCCAACCTCACCACCCCCACTGCACTGAAGATGAAGAGGGTCCTACTTCAAAAATCCAGCAAAGGCTTTCTATTAATCGACCAAGAGAGGAGGTGGCAAATATTTTCTCTAAAAGACCAGAGAGTAAATATTTGAAACATTTTATTTAAGTGTGTTGATTTATTCTGAGAGAGAGAGAGAGAGAGAAAGAGCAATAGTGGGAGAGGAACAGAGACAGAGGGAGAAAAAGAGAAGCTCAATCAGGCTCAAAGCTGTCAGTGCAGAGCCCAATGCTGGGCTCGAACTCAGCAACTCTGAGATCATTCCCTGAGCTGAAATCAAGACTCTGAGGCTTAACTGACTGAGCCATCCAGGCACCCCCAGCGAGTAAATATTTTAGACTTTGCAAACCACTTACAATCCCTATCATATACTCTTCTTCGATTTTTGTTTGTTTGTTTTTGTTTTTTTAATGACCACTTGAAATGGAAAAAAAAATTAAAAAGCTTCTTAGCTCAGGCTGTATAAAGCCTTCTTAGCACAGGCTAGAGTGTGTGGACCCCTGGACAGAATCTCTTTCCTTTCTTATTAAAAATGAATAAAATAAAATGAGCAGAAATCCTAAGAATTATTCCCAAATTTCTGAGAAATGTTAGAACAAGCCTTGTCCAATCTTTTTTTTTAAGCTTTTTTTTTTTAATGTTTTATTTATTTCTGAGAAAGAGAGAGAGAGGCAGCGTGAACAGGGGAGGGTCAGAGAGAAAGGGAGACACAGAATCTGAAACAGGCTCCGGGCTCTGAGCTGGCTGTCAGCACAGAGCCCGACGCGGGGCTCGAACCCACGAACCATGAGATCATGACCTGAGCCGAAGTCGGATGCTCAACCGACTGAGCCACCCAGGGGCCCCAAGCCTTGTCCAATCTTAACTGATACCTTGAGAAGTAATCAGCATGAGGAATTAAATCTCTGTGACCATGCCTCCAGTTCCCATGGGAGTGATAGAGAATGCTCAAGAATTCTGGGCCATAGACATCAAAATGTTCTTTATATCTTTGGAAACTTATAACTCATAAGGGTTTAGAAAATGTCTTTTCCAGAATCAGAAAATGCTGGGGCACGTGGGTGGTTCAGTCAGTTAAGTGCCCAACTCTTTTTTTAAGATTTTTAAAAAATGTTTATTTATTTTTGAGAGAGAGAGAAATAGAGTCTGAGTGGGAGAAGGGCAAAGAGAGAGGGAGACACAGATTACGAAGCAGGCTCTAAGCTCTGAGCTATCAGCACAGACCCCAACTCAGGGCTTGAACTCACCCCAACTCAGGGCTTGAACTCACCAACCATGAGATTATGACCTGAGCTGAAGCCAGGTGCCCCAAGTGTCTGACTCTTGATTTCAGCTCAGGTCATGATCTCACAGTTCATGAGATCAAGCCCTGCACTGGGCTCTAAGCTGACATTTTGGGGACTCCTTGGGATTCTTTTTTTTTTCTCTCTCTCTGCCCCTCCCCAACTCATTCTCTCTCTCTCCTCTCTCTCTCTGTCTCTCAAAATAAATAAACTTTAAAAAAATAAACAAACAAAAAAGAAAATGCTAGCTATTTCATCTAACAAATGGTTTGTAATACTCATCAACTACCAGAAAATAAATCTGGAAATATCTGTAGTTCTATCTGTTGTCGTCTTTATTAAAAACACAAATCATAATTCTGTACATACTCTCTTGACTTGGAAAACTTTTGAGTTGAGTTGAATTGAGAATTTTACACAAGTAGTTAATGAGGATAAAAGACTAAATGTGTAAACAGACAATAGCCAGACCATACATAAAAATAGAATTCTGAGCCCAAACCTGCATGACTGGCCCAGGAAACCAAATTCTAATCTATGGCAACCTGCCCAGGAGGCCAGCCTGCTGTAAGTCACACTTGTAGGAACTCAGACTGCTATCTCTAGGAATACCCTAGGAAGACAAACTGCTAACAGTCAACCCCAAATGATCAATATTTCATTAATAACTAACAGATTAACTAATTTTTGTCCCTGTTTCCAACTTAGGACAAACCAGAAAAATCCATACATGCACCCCAACCAATCACATAGGATATTTCACTTCTAGTTATCTCCTCCACCGTTTCCTCATGCCAACAGCCTCCAATCAGGACATACCTGAAATCTTCTCTGTTTTCTATTCTAAAGGTTTCCACTTTGCCTGCCTTTGACTCTGCCAAACACAATGGGCTGATCCCCATTCTATAGCAGGTTCTGAATAAATAGTCTTTATTTTTCTTATATGGTTAGTCTTCTTTTATTTCAACAAGGTTATATTCCCTCCCTTCTATTTTGCCATATTTATATAATGAAATGTCAACAACTTTAATGCCCCTAATTCATTGTCAGAAAAATGTAGAAAATAATTTTGGTGCTCTTTTTGAAATTTTTTAAATGTTCATTTATTTTTGAGAAAGAGAGAGACAGAGCATGAGTGGGGGAGGGGCAGAGAGAGAAAGAGACAAAGAGTCCGAAGCAGACTCCAGTCTCTGAGCTGTCAGCACAGAGCCTGACGTGGGGCTTGAACTTACAGACTATGAGATCATGGCCTGAGCTGAAGTCGGACGATCAACCAACTGAGCCACCCAGGTGCCCCTGTAAGTGCTCTTTAACTTGAGACACCAAGTTATACAAGGAAAGTAAGCCACAGAGATTTTTGATCCACTGTTTCCTTCATGACATCATATTCCTTGCCTAAAGGTGGGCTCATTTCATACAAGGCTGGGCAGAAGGGCTCTTTCTGTGAAACAGAATACAGAACCCAGTGAATGGGTTGAGCAATGTTAGTTTTGCTAAGTACTTACTATGTGTCCAGTGCTATGGATATTAAGAGTCATATACAATGTGATCAAGAAACTTGAAAATTAACAGAAGATGCTCCCACACAGAGAATTAGGAAATTATATGAGATGCACAAAGAGTGAGAAAATTGTATACGACGCCATTTCCAAAGTGTATTCCAAAGAATGTTAATAACTACTAAGTGAAGAAAGGAACTTCTATATCAAAAGCATTTGGATATTATAATTCCAGCAAGTTATTTTGTGGGTATCAATAAATTAAGTCTAAAGTTATACAGAGAAGGAAAAACCTCAGAACAGTTGATGCAGTATTGAACCAGAAGAACAATGTTGGAAGACTAATACTACACAACTTGAGGAGTTACCATAAAATTGTATTAATCCAGACAGCATGATAATGGTGAAAGAATAGGCAAATAGATCAATGGGACATACTTGAAAGCTCAGACCCCTAAATATAGTTAATGGATCTTTGACCAAAAAGTAAATTCAATACAATAGAACAGAGATCAGATTTTCAACAATGGTGCTAGAATAACAGGACAACCACAGGCAAAAAATAAATTTAAACACAGATCTTACACCTTTCACAAAAATTGAGTCAAGATGGATCATAGACCTAAATGTAAAGCACAAAACTGTAAAATTCCTAGAAGACAACATAGGAGAAAAGCTAGATGATGTTACATGTGGTGATGCCTTTGTAGATACAACACCAAATGCATAATCCATGAAAGAAATCCTTGTAAACTGAACCTCATTATAATTGAAAAATTCTCTGTGAAAGACAATGTCAAAAGAATGAGAAGAAAGACTGGGAGAAAATACTTGGAAAAGACACATCCGATAAAGGACCATTATCCAAAATACACCAAAAACTCGTAAAACTCAACAATGGGAAAACAAACAACCCAATTGAAAATGGAACAAAGACCTTAGACACCCCATTAAAAAAGATATACAGATGGCAAATAAGCATATGATAAAATACTTTACATCATATGTCGTCAGGGAAGTGAAAATTAAAACAACAATGAGATACAGCCAAAATCCAAAACAATGACAATACCAAATGCTGGTGAGGATGTGAAGCAACAGGAAATACCATTCACTGCTGTTGGAAATGCAAGATGAAGCAGTAGCTTTGGAAAACTGTTTGGCGTTTTCTGATAAAACTAAACATACTCTTACCAGACAAACCAGAAATCACACATCTTGGTATTTACCCAAAGGAGTTGAAAACTTATGTCCACACAAAAACCTGTACTCGGATGTCATAATTACCAAAGTGTGGAAGTTACCAGATGTCCTTCAGCAGGTAAATGGATAAATAAACTATGGTACATCCAGGCAGTGGAATGTTATTCAGCAGTAAAAATAAATAAGCTATTTGGGGAAAGAAGCCAACTTGAACACCCTAAATACTGTAGGATTTCAACTACATGACATTGTGAAAAAGGCAAAATATGAAGACAGTAAAAAAAAAATCATTGGTGTCCAGTGATTGTGGGGGTGGGGAAGAGGGAGGAATAGGTTGAGAGCACAGAGGATTTGTAGAATGAAAATACCCTGAGGTAATTCTATAGTGGTGGATACATGTCATTGCACATTTATTCCAAGCCCATAGAATATACCACACCTAGAGTGAATCCAAAGATAAAGTAATGGATTTGTGGTATTTATGTTGTGTTAATGTAGATCCATCAACTATAATAAATGCAATACTCTGATAGGAGCTGTTGATTATGGGGGAGGCTATGTATGTGTGGGAGCAGGGGGTATATAAGAGATTTCTGTGCCTCCTTCTTACTTTTGCAGTGAACCTAAAACTGCTCTAAAAAATAAAGTCTTAAAACTTTTTAGTTATTTATTTTAAAAAGGCATTCAGAAGATGTTGTGTGAAACCAAGTTTAACAAAGTTTTTATTACAAAACTCTCAGAGCATCTAATTTTCAAAAAGGAAGAAATTTAAAATGTATTTCTAAAACACAATGGATCCTAGAACTTGTTCCAAGTGAAGCATTTTGGCCTCAAAATATAAGGAACGAACACATCTTGGGAAATGTGATTGTAGGAGATTGTCTAAGATGTTTGTGGCATCTTAAAGATTGAAGTCTCATTGAAAGGGAAGTAACTTATGCGAAAGAAAATGCCCCTCACTTCCCTGGTAACATTTAAGAGTTTGTTGAGGGCTTACCAAAATCTAGGCATTGTGCTAAGTTATTTACATATATTATCTCATTTAGGTGTTACAACATCTCCATGAGTTGGGTATTTTTAATATGTTTCACAGAGGAGAAAAGAGGGGAACTGAGAAGTTAAGTAACTGACCCATGGGTTGCTTCCCCCAGGAAGAGATCACCAGTTACCCTGTCATTTCTGCACCAGCTTCAAGGGGCATTGCTCCCCTTTCATATTGTGACTCAGGGAAGGACAGAGGGCCCATTCCCCTCTGTTTGTACATGTGAGGCAGAACTCAAATGTTTCTTTTAAAAGACTTTACCAAAGGAAAGCTAGCATCAGCAAGATACAGATTCTAAATACTCCGGTTGGGGCGCCTCGGTGGTTTAGTCAGCTGAGTGTCTGACTCTTGATTTCTGCTCAGGTCATGATCCCAGGGTCATGGGATTGAGCCCCGTGTCAAGCTCCTTGCTGAATGTAGAGCCTGCTTAGGATTCTCTCTCTCTCTCTCTCTCTCTCTCCCTCTCTCTCTCTCTCTCCTTCTCCTCTGCCCCTTCCCCCACTAGTGCACACTCTCTCTCCCTAAAATTATATAAATAAATACATAAATACAGACAGACAGACATACTCTGGCTTGTTTAAAAACTGCTAACAGTATGATTTGGGGGTCAAAATCACAGGATTCAAATCCCATTACATCTACTTACTAAATGCGTGAGCTTGGAAAAATTTAATTCTTCTGAGCCTCAATGTTCTTATCTGTAAAATCCGGGTAACTAGAGCACCTACTGATCTTTGGGAGTTGCTGTGAAAGTTGATGAGATCACTCACTGACCAGGGTGCCTGGCATACAGTGTGTGTTCAATCAGAGTGAGCCACCATTACTATTAGCATCAATCTGCCCCCAGGTGACAAAGCCTGTCTTCAACTCCCATTACTTGAGAGTGACCTCATAGTTCCCTGGATGCTTCAAGTGCCAAGTCAAGAATGAAAAACAAGAGCAAACCCATTGTCCATGCAAGTCTCCCACCCCTTTCTTAGTTCCTCACTAGGGAGCCAACCCAGGTGGTTGACACTAGGGAATGCCAAAATGTTCCCTACCATCAGGGTGTATTTAACCTTGACCATATAGCCTGCATGTATCATACAGGCCACACCAAGAGAAAAAATACACACACTTGGTACAAGGTATGGAAGTGGTTGGTTTCCTCTTTAAGATAATAAAAAATCACTTTTGTTCATTAAGGTAGGCAGAACTGGCAGTTAGTAACATTTTTCTTAAATGTACTGTATATTAAGCTACTGCAATTTCTCTCTGGAATGCTAGGATTTTAATCTGCTACCTGACAGTTGAAAGACAAATGGAGACAGTTCCTCTGGAGGTGTTAGCATGTTCCTAGTGTCTTTCTGGCATGCTTCAGGCATGGAAGCTCTGTGTCTGGCTCCTTTATATCATCACTGAAAGTAAAACTGGGCCCAGAAGGATGTTTCACCTCAGTCACAACCATGGAGTAAACACCCACTGGCCAGTTTTGAGAAATGTCCTAATACATATCCAAAAGCCTAAATTTTCAAGCTATTATTGAGGTCCTAGAATTCTAGTTCTGTTAGTTCTCTTGAGAGACTTTCAAAGTAGGTTAACATCTCATTTTATGAAGCCATGTTTACTCCTGTTGTGGCAGTGTGTTTATGGAAGGCCAAAACACTAATAGAATAATTTTCATCTTATTAGTGATGGCTAACACCTTCATGCATACTATTTGCTAGACAAGGTTTATCATTCATGCAATAAATATTTATTGAATAGCAGTTATGTGCTAGACAACAAGTCAGAATAAATATTCAGCTCTTGAGGTGCCTGGATGGTTTAGTTGGTTAAGTGTCCAACTTCAGTTCAGGTCATGAACTCACAGTTCATGAGTTTGAGCCCCCCTTGGGGTTCTGTGCTGAGAGCTCGGAGTCTGGAGCCTGCTTCAGATTCTGTGTCTCTCTCCCTCTGTCCCTCCCCTTCTCTGTCTCTCAAAAAATAAATAACATTAAAAATATGTTCAGCTCTCATGGAGCCCATAGTCCAATTAGGGAGATAGACAATAAACAAAAAAAATCATTGTTAAGTTTGAAGATGATAAAGGTTAGAGAAGGATAAATCATGTGAGGGGAATAATGAGTGGTGAGTCCAGGGGTAAAGGGGCAGTGATTTGAAATAGGGATCAGGAAAGTCCCCACTGAGAAGAGGACACTTGAACAAAGATCTGATGGAGAAAGTGAGGATGTTTATTTTATAGTCATTATCACAGTATCCTTCTACTGGATATAATGATTATTCCCATTACATAGAGGAAGGAAGTGAAGCAGAGAGTTTAAATGTCCTACTCAAAGTCAAAGATCTTAAAGTAGCTGGAAAAGTAAAATTGGAGCCCTGGAAGCTCTGGATTATTTTAAGTCCAGAACTCTTAACCTCCCCTATGAAAAAGTGCTTCCTAGAGATCAGAAGGCTGGATCCACTTATGTTTATGCCATTGTTCCTCGGCTCCAAACAGATACTTTCATATTCTCCTTTTGCGGACTAGGACTCTGCAAACCACAGTTCTCCTCTGCCAAATGACTTATTTATGAGTCTGTCACACCAGAGATCTTGAGAGAAGCTAGAAGCCACAGAAGGAAGCAGGGACCACTGTCCACCTCCCACCAGCAACAGCCTTTCCCACAGCAGCAAGCAGCCTTTGTTTGTCTCCAACTGTGGAATAGTTCCAGAACCAATGTGTGCAGCAAATGCACTCTCCAGAAGAAAAAAAAAATTAAGTCTTGTTTTGTAGCATTTACCCCTTTCTGTGGTGTAAATACTCCCTGAGTGGATGCCTTCAAGCTACAAAAGCTTGAACAATTGGCTCAAAAAATTCCGGGAAATTTAATAGTTGGTTCTTTCAAGCCCCTGCTAGCCAGGCCCTCCACCACACCCAGGTAGGGCACACTGGGCTCTCGATTACTCCTCAGAAAAGTCCGAGAAGCCCCCAGGCAACACCCTTCTTCAGCATCTGAGTCCTAGATCCTCAGAAACATCTTTAAGCTTCTAACTCCTGATTATCCCAAATTTCACCCTTGCTCCCCAGCCCTCAGGGTGGTTGCTGCTTCCTGCACTTACCATCTCTGCTTGCATTTTGCTTTGTTAGCCCTCCAAAACCCACTTCAGCCACTCTTTCTCAGTGGATGCATGCCATTAAACTAATTGATGTGATTTCTGGTTTTCTGACTGGAACCTGATGGAGACTCCGCCCATTTTACCCTTTTCAGGATTTTTCACAAATGCACCCAACCAGATTCTGCCTTTTTGTCTCCTTACCTTTAACCTCCTTGGTCCTTCTGCCTAAAACCCTCTCCCTGCCCAGAAAGTGCCTTCTCATTCCTCAACAGCATTACATCTGCTGTGCTGTTAACTTTCTTCCCCGAACTGTTAGCTCCTTGAAAACAGGGACTTTTGCCTTCTTGTCTTTGTTGGGTCCCTGTATTGCCAAAGTGCTGAGCACAGTTCCTAGAATGTCAACATCATTGTGTTAAAGAAAGAGAGAAACAGAACTAAGAAGATATAGGAGATTTCTATATTATTAGGAACTGCCTCACACAATTATGGGGGCTGGCAAGTCTCAAGGCCTGCAGGGTGAGTCGGTGAGCTGAGGACCCAGAAGAGCTCATGGTGTAGATCCACTCTGAAGGTCCCTAGGTTCAAGACCCAGGGAGAGCTAATGTTGCAGTTCATGTCTACCAACAAGAAAAGCTATGTTTTATTTGAGGGAGGGTCAGGCTTTTTCCTCTATTCAGTCCTTCAACTCATTGGATGAGACCTGCCCACATTGGAGAGGTCAACCTGCTTTATTCAGGCTACTAATTTCAATGTTAAATTTATCCAATCCACCCTTCCAGAAACATCAAGAACAATGTTTGATCAAACTGGACTCATCAGTCCAGTCAGGATGACACACAAAATTAATTATCCCAAACGTACAAGCTCACTGCACAGTGATTAAAAGTTTAGGTGTGGTATGGAATAGTGTCATATGGTTTGGTCTGGCCAGAGAGACCCTCATGCAAACCTGACTCCCCCTACCACCTTTCTAGCTTGTGGGACTAAGGGACACAGCCATACTCTGTAACCTCTGTTTCCTCATCTGCAAAGTGGGTATGGCTGTGCCTGTCCTGCAGTCCTATCAGGAAAATTAAAAGAGTTCATGTGGAAAGTGCCTAACACATTTTTTTATACCAGAGCAAAGGATAGACATGTTTGTTGAGTGCACTCCCACCAAGGGAGAAGGAATTGTGCTAGACGTGTTCCATGTGTGGATTCATCGCACATGGCCTTCTCTAGGTCTTCTGGTCGAACATGCAATTATTTCTTGACCAGGCTAATCAACCAGGTTTCTGAAGAGAGTTTTTCAGATTATTCTTCACTTTTGGGGGGCTAGGAAACACCGCAGCCCAAAGAAAAGAAAGATTCCTGCCTCATGGGTGGGGCAGGTGGAAAGTACCTGGTTCTCCACTTAGGATGGAGTCAGAGAAATGGGGCTCAGTCTTCAGTTTCTGATCAACATAAGCTAAGGTTCTGCTGGGATCTCATAAACAGCCCATGCTGAGTCAAAGGCTCTCAGTCCTGCTTTTGACCTAGTAAATGTCCCCAATTGCCACAGAGGTAAGATCTGCAACTCTCTTCTGTCCTCTCAACAATGAGGGCAGTGGGTGGATTCTTGGGCCCCAGGTACTCTTTCCCTCCAGCGGGGCAAAGACAAGTTCTTTTCTACTCACCTGCCAAGGATTCTTCCTCATCACACTGGAAGCAGACCCCGGGTGAGTCTTGGCTCAGCCACTGGGCTGTCTGACCTTATTGGGTAAGTTGTTTTACTTTCCAGGGCCTCAGTTCTTTCATTTATAAAATAGGATAAGTAATATATGTTTCTCAAAGGCTCATTAATACTGGGATTCGCTGCATTCTTATCATGTCCTAGGCCCAGAAGTTATGCTAATGACTTGAGGAAAGACAACCTCACGTTGCCTAGGTCCTTGTGCCCTGAGAAGCCATCTTGAAATTCTCATTAACTTTTGGACAAGGAGCCCAAAATTTTCAATTCATACTAGGTCTTACAAATTTGGCTCTAAAAACAGGAATTACCCTTATCCTCCTTTTACAGATGAGTAAATTATGGCATAGAAAGTTGTAGTCACTTGCCCAACGTCACACAGCTAGTTAGTGGCAGAACAAGGAAGTCTCCTTCTGACCCTTGCTTTTAACTACTTCTGGATAATATGTTAGGAAAGAATTCAATTAAAAGCCATTAGTTGATACTTTATAACTCTGACTGGCTTCCATCTCCTGCCATCCTCAGGCTAATAGCCCAGAAGCTATTAAGAAATGACCTTGTGTTGCAAATGCATTTATTCCTGAATACAGAGTCTGTGTCATGCTATGATTAGAGTGAGGGACCTGACACAATAAAGTCACTGCCCTGTAAGTTGGGTTGAGGCAGAATCTCTTCAAAGGGAAGCAGGGTGAGGGAATATCTGACATGAATACTCTAGGAAAGAGACAGGAAGTGAGAAGGTGGACAGAGCCTGGAACGGCCTCTTGTCCTGGATGACCCAGGTCTCTGGTTCTCGACCACAGAATAATCAAGACATCTCAGGCCTCTCTCCCTCTTCCAGGGCAAGGGGGATGGGGAATGGGAGGTTGCCAGCAAACTATGAGATGGTTCCTTCCAGGAAGCAACAGTCCTGGAGAGCCATGAAAAAAAAAAAAAAGGTGGTCAGGACACAAAAGGGGCCTGATCTGCTATACCAGCCACTTGGGACCAGTAGGCAAGTCTCTCAAGGCAGAATTGGGGACAGATCAAGGATGATGAATCTGGAACCCAAGGGAAAGTGTTGTAGGAGGGGCAGGAAATTGTATTGTGCCTCCCACATGTGGTTTAATCTTCCTTTCTCTTTCTTTCTTTCTTTCTTTCTTTCTTTCTTTCTTTCTTTCTTTCTTTCTTCCTCTTTTTTTCTTTCTTTCTTTCTTTCCTTTCTTTGTCTTGCTTCTATATTTGGTTATGTTTTGTTTGCTTGCTTTAATTCTGGTAAGTTCAACTCTACTTAAAAGAATTAGGAAGAAGGGTTTGTGACCATGCACCATCCAGAGTAGAAAAGGCATAAGAGCAATACATGCCATTAAGTCTCTGTGGTGCACAGTGGTGGTGGCTAAATTAGGAAGTAATGGTAGCAGGAGGAAGAGACAGGTCCTTTAGATTAGCCTGGTGCCTCCCAGTTTAGCGCGTCTCGCCCTTTCGTGCGTGTGCAATCACTAGGACATCTAATTAAAACACAGGCTCTGACTCAGGAGGGCTGAGTGGGGCCTGAGACCCAAGCTCCCAGGTGGTGCCGAGGCAGCTCATCTGCAGAGCATGCCTGCAGCAGCAAAGCCCCAGAAAACAGTCAGCCCGTGCGCCACTGTCACATATGTCTGGCTGTAGAAATGTGAAGAGGAGAAAACTGCCAGCCCGCTATTTCCAGGAGAGAGTGCATCCCTTAAAACAAAGCCTCAGGAAGTTCTGGAGGTTCTCACTGCAAAGAGAACACACTGGAGGAAAGAGAAGTAGTGTGTTTTTGTTGACAAGTTTTGTTTCTCTTTCATGAAGCTGAGTGTGTTTGTACAAGCCACCGAAAGCTGTAGCTGCGTCTAGTACCCCTCCTGCCTTTCCGTGGTCTCTGAAATCCCCACCAGGAAGAAAACCTACTGTATTTTATCAAGGCAACATTTCCTCAGGAATATCCCCCTCAAAGCACCAGTTCCAAGGCGCTGATTGATGTTATGCAAAACTTGATGCTATGCAAAAAAAAAAAAAAAAAAGTGTGTTCTGTGACCAAAAAAATTAGGAAAACACACTGACTCAACAAGAAAATTGAACATGTTACTTTCCTATGGGAATCTTCAGAGCGTGTCCACTGTGAATAACTAAGATAGGAACATGACACAGCATTTCCCAGACTTGTGTGAGTATATAAACATCTCTGTTTCTCTCTCTCTCTCTCTGGGTCTCTCCCTCTCTTCCTTTACTAGCAATTAAATGAACACCAATTACACCAACGAAATGCTGGGGGTGGAGAGTTTTCTTATTTTGTTTCAGCAGAGATTTTTTTTTTTTTTTGACTATTCAATATTTGTGGCCAGGCAGTGAAATGAGCACTCGTATACTACTGACGTGGGCTGAAATGGGTGTGAGGCCCTCACAAAATGCTTCGGAATAATGAAAGAAAAACAAAAATATTTATAAAATTTTTTATTTTATATGTTAGAGAGAGAGAGCGCACAAGTCAGGGAGAGGGGCAGAGGGAGAGAGAAAGAATCCCAAGCAGGCTCCACACTCAGCACTGAGCTCAAGGCAGGGCTCGATTCCACAACCCTGGGATCATGACCTGAACCAAAATCAAGAGTTGGACGCTCAACTGACTGAGCCACTCAGGCGCACCCAAAATATTTATAAACTTTTAATTTCTGTCATTCTATATTAGGAATTTTTAAGTAAGCGTAAATAGAAAGGTTTTCTCCGCACAGAATTGTGTGCTGTATCCCAGAAAACAAAACGGAGAATCCAGAATGTCTTAAACTATGGAAAGGTTTAATTATCTGTGCTGGTGCCACTCAAGGTAACACTATAAAGTCACTAGAAAGTCTACAAGGTAATACAGAAGTGTGCTTCTGTTATTATGGGGGACTGACTGCAAACTCTACAAACAGTCCTTCACCACTCCCTCTATCTCTGACCATTGCAGATGAGGAAGGATCCTCTTCTCATGGAGCCATGGGGGCTACCTCCCCAGCCTTTGTGACCGGACTTGTATTAGCAGTAGCTGCATGTCTCATACCCTCCTCCCCCAGGATCTTGCTACCGCCACACATCCAAGCCCAAAATGGCTCCCTAGAGGATGACAGACCAAATGTAGGACAGCTGTGAACCTCCAAAGACGTTAGATTACTCTGCCGCTATCACCTGATGGAAGACCCATGAGCAAGCCCAGATGAGACCAGAACTGAAGAACCTTCCAGCAAGTCTTAGACTCATTAGCAGTCATTAGTGTTTCTTATTTTAATCTGCTGAGTCTTGGGATAGCAACAGATAACTGCTAGAATTATAATGTGATAGAAAAGGAAGAAGAAGCCACAGAATGCAAAATGGTATCAACTAATTTGAAGTAATTATAAAATAATTGTGACAAAAAAGGAAAATGGTACACATGAAAAATTTAATGAATGGTTGTTTTAGGGCACTGAAATATTGATACATTTTCCTTCATCCTTCTACCCTCTGCCTTTCCAAATTTTCTCTGATGAGGATTAACAGCTGTCATGTGGACATATAAACATGGTTCACTTACAATGAATCACTCAGAAGCCTTATGTATATTTGTCATCTGTCAGATACTCTAGAATGTAGGCTAGTCCAAGAGAAAGTATAAGTGTTTTGAAAATCATAAAATATCTTAGAATCTATGAAGTGTTCTGTTTTTTTTTGTTTTTGTTTTTGTTTTTACCATGGTATATACTTTCACAATTGTCAAATACTCTAAGATGATGCAGCTTTCTCTTCTACAATTGGTGGGGTTTTTACATATTTTTTAAAATCTGAGATAAGAATGTGAGTATTAACCCTAAAGAGCCAACAAGGTAACAACCTGAAAATTGGAGCCACCTTCCTTCCTTATCGCTAAATAATACATAATAGCAATAATGAACACATTTCCTCCCTGTAGCATACAGCCACCTCTCACGCTAAATAAAGCTGGGCTTTCATCTCCAATGGTAGCTCTGGAAACACAGCAAGTATGGAGCAATCCTCGAAATGTTTACAGAGACAGTAAAATGAGGAACACATCCTCTTGGGATAAAAGCTGTTTTATGATATATGATGAAAGTCCCTCTTTGAAAGTGCAGCTAAAATTGAGAAGGAGACTTTATAGTTCAACAGCAACTTTCATCCAAGCATCTGAAAGCATTTTATTGACATACACCTTTAATCTATACAACCTCCCGAGGGTAGGTAGCAATTTTACCAATCTTATTTTACAGGTGCAAAAACCAAGGCAGAAACATGCTAGAAAAGGGTATGTATTAGTTAAACGTCTTTTGTTGCAAGCAACAGAAAGCAATTGGCCAATATAAGGGGGGAAATGTGTGTGTGTGTGTGTGTGTGTGTGTGTGATGTAAATGTGTCTGTATACATATAGATATGATACGAGTAAATACACAACAATGAAGAAAGGAAGCTGGGCACCTCCTCGGTCTTAAAGTTCCAGGAACTGAAGAAAGTCTCTTCAGAGTACTGGACTCTAGATGAAGTGGGGACAGACATTTCTCATTACCATATCACTCCATTCAAAAGCATATTCTAGAAAGGGTTGCCTGGCCACTCTAGTTTGCATCAACCCTCTGATGGGGCGCCTGGGTGGCTCAGTCGGTTGAGCCTCCGACTTCGGCTCAGGTCATGATCTCTCGGTTTGTGTGTTTGACGTCTGCATCAGGCTCTGTACTGACAGCTCAGAGCCTGAAGCCTGCTTTGGATGCTGTGTCTCCCTCTCTCTGTTCCTCCCCCTCTCACACTGTGTCTCTTTCTCAAAAATAAACATAAAAAAAAAAAAAAGAAGCCAAACCTATGAGTGTGACACCACATGGCTAAAGAGTAATTCCCAAAAGATAAGATCAAAAGAAATAAAATGGATGTTGGACATCCATCAGTAAAACTACCTATGCATCAATTATAGGACAGAAAGAAAGAAACCCTTTCCATTTCATTATGGAAAGAAAAGGAACCCTCTTAAAGACTTCTGCCTACTCAACACTCTGCCATTCCTGGAATCAACCAGAAGCTTCTGGAAGCTGGGGGGAAAGGGGTGCCCTTGAGGCCAGCTCCTGGTCTGCCACAGATTTATGTTCAATAAAAGGACACTGAATAGCTGAATGAAAGCATGAACTATTTGGTGTCTATGCAATCTTTGACAAAATATTGAGTCTCCCACTCAACATTTGTCTCCCACTTCTCTCCCACCAGTGTCCACATACTTCAACACCCCATACCATTTTGTCTGTTTCCAGGCTCCTTGCCAGGAGAGAGTAAATGTTGTCCGACCCACCAAATCCCCCATCCCCTAGAGCTGGTTGTTCTCAGAGATGTGTTGAGAGCTAGTTCCAGTGTTGCCCATCCAGAATCAGTTACATCTTCAAGCCTGAGGCCTCTTCTGCCTCAATTTTCTTACTTGCCAAAAGAAAATAAATAATAATAGTTCTACTTCATAGGGTTGTTAAGAGGATTAACAGGATATTTGTAATGTGCTGAGTTAGCCTTGGCACAAAACAGTAGCACTATCTGTCAGCTGCCAACATCGCCATCATCATCATCACCACCATCATCATCTTACCATCATTCTTGTTATGGAACACTGCATATTTAATAACGAGAATTTCCATTATCGCAGGTTACCCTCAGTGTACCCATTGTTAGCCTTATTGTTCCTGTTTAATCAATAAAGAAGCAAAGCTTAGAGATTATAAATTATCAGTCCAGAGCCTCTCACTGTTAGGTAGTATAACTACTGCTTGTCTCTAAAGCCTGTCTTGTTTCTACCACCCCATGTGGCTCCCTAAAAGAAAAGGCAAACAGCTTATTCAAAACCTGTGAGCTTCAATGGTGGAACTCCAGGCACATAGAAGGAGATGGCCCTCTGGTCACCTATAGCAAGCCTTGGATAGGAGACTCTTCCTTGGTTTCGGGGAAGATCCATCTCTTGGAGATCAAATCATCTGCCTCCCATAAGTTTTAAGATCCTTGAGACTGGAGAGATGCCTTCCCAGCATAAATCATAGCTCCCGGCACTTGGGAAGGACTACCACGTATGTACTCAAGTCAAGACACTCTATAGGAGAAACACATATGGCCACCAGAATATTTATATATTTAGATGGTTTGGATCTTTTTGAAGAATCATCTTTTCTTCTCCCTTCTTGTTATTTCTTTCTTTTTTTCCCTCTCTTCTCCTCCTGTGCGAAGGAACCCATATTGTTTTTACTTTCAATATGTTGACCTTCCTATTCATCTCTCTCCCTAATCTGGTATTTTCTCTGAGCCAAGCCTGTCACTCAGATGACCACTAACATGTTCCATAAGCAGTCCAAGCTCAACATGCCTAAAATCACGTTTATTGTCTCCATCCATTTACACTCCTCCCAAATTTTTCCCTCCTTCTGAAATTGCTGGTCTTTCCAGAATGCATCATCAAGCAGACCAGAAACCCTTATTCTGGTCATCTCCTTATTCATGTCTTGCTTCCTCCTCCGTCCACTCTTCAAGGCCTAGCAGTTCCGTCTCTATAAGGATTCTTGTATCATCTCTTGAATGTCCATTTCTATCACCTAAAAAAAGAAATCATGAGACTGAGTTTGGGGAAGGACATGCCCACTTTTTTTTATCCCATAAGCTCCAAGAAGACCATGAATAGCCTTCATTAAGGGTAAAGAAAATTCAGATTTTCAATAACACAGAAAGAGACAAACTTCAAGCTACAGTGACAAAAAGAGACCCAGGTAAGTTTCTTAATCACCCTGTGTCACGCATCATTTCTTTTTAAAAAAATTTTTTTTAATGTTTATTCATTTTTGAGAAAAAGAAATAGAGCATGAGCAGGGGAGGAGCAGAGAGGGAGACACTGTATCCAAAGCAGGCTCTAGTCTCTGAGCCATCAGCACAGAGCCCGACTTGGGGCTTGAACCCATAAACCACAAGATCATGACCTGAGCTGAAGTCTGACGCTCAACTGACTGAGCCACCCAGGTGCCCCATCATCATTTCTAACACCTACTACATGGTTTGTGCAAACAGGGTCTTGTCCCTTGAAAAGCTTATTGCATGAGAAACAATGAAATCTGGCCATGTGTAGCAACATGGATGGACCTTGAGGGTGTTATGCTGAGCGAAATAAGTCAGGCAGAGAAGGACAAATACCATATGTTTGCACGTATAGGAGGATTAGGAGGAACTTGACGGAGGACCAAGGGGGAGAAGAAGGGCGGAAATGGTGGGGGAAAGAGAGAGAGGCAAACCATGAGAGACTCTTGAATGCTGACAAAAACTGAGGACTGATGGATGTGGGGGGGAGGGGGGGAGGGGCATGAAGGAGGGCACTTTGGGGATGAGCACTGAGTGTTATGTAGAAACTAATTTGACAATAAACTATTTGTAAAAAAAAAAAAAAGAAAATTAAACTAATCTTGGACAGAAAAAAAAAAAAAAAGAAAAGAAAAGCTTATTGCAATATTGAGAAGGTAGATGATTAAATAGAGAAGCAGAGTTCCAGGAAGTGCAGTGAGGGTTGGGCTAGAAGGAAGCCCAAGATGTGTAACAAGTGTATAGAGCAGGAGCTGAGCCCAGCCTGGAAAATCAGAAGAGGCAACAGCAGAGCTAAGCCTTAGAGACCAAGAGAAGTGGATCAGGTAAAGCAGGGAGGCAGAGGGGGAAAGGGGTGTGTGTGTGTGTGTGTGTGTGTGTGTGTGTGTGTGTGTGTCTGTGTGTGTGTTCCTTTCCATTTAAACCATAAAAACATTCTTCCTCTTGTTAAATACAGGTTAAAGGGAAGTCATTAAAGATCCTAAGCATGAGAGTGACATGACAATGAGGCAGGCTGGAGGGATGCCAAACCAGAGTCAGGAGGACCAGTTCTGAGGCTCATTCTCTTCTTTCCTCCAGGATGAGCTGTCTGCTAATTATAACCTGCCTGTAAAGCCACAGGCCCAGTGGCCTGTGATGAGCCAGCACTAAGGGAGTCCCTGCTTTTGCCAGTATTACTAATAAGCTGCACTTGACTCAGGACTTGGCTTCCCCAGTCTCTAATTCTTTTGCAAAACCCAGAATTCACCCTAGATCTCAGCCCTGGAGCATCTGTGAACCGACCTCTGATCCAGGAGTGTCCCCTTGACTGACAATCCTCTCAGGGTGGGGACCAAGGAGGGAGCAATTTGCTAAAAAGGAAAAACCCACAGAGGCACGGAGTTCCTCTTGGCTCAAGGAGAAGGCGTGTGCCAACCACAATGGTCTGGCTTCAAGAACTATGGTGCTCCTTGACCTTGAAGGATTGGGCTTAAATTTATAGTTCTTTTGAGACTGTCAGAAGCCAGGCTGACTCATAACCCTGCTCGGCCCAGGGGAGGGGCAGCTGATGGCGTCTGAGTCACAGTGGAGAGAAGGATTTGCTTTGCTTGGGGCTTGAGAAAAACCTGTAGCAGATGGCAGTGATGATGGCAATGGTGATGGGGTCTTCTGCTTTCTCTCATGTTTCCTTTGTGATTGGAGCTGAGCCAGGGGCTCCAAAAGAAACTATATGGTGGCTTCTTACCAAGGCTAAATAATTAGAGGAAAAAAGAAAAAAACACAAGCCAGGAATAGGGCTGGCCCAGGGGAACCAGAACTTCAGGACTTTTTAGAAAAATTCATAAATGAAAAGTCTTTTTTTTTTTGGTCTTTCTTCCAAAAAAAAGCAGCTTAATAGCACCATGCACTGTAGGAAGAGCCTTGTGTGATTGTTGGGGACAAATGGGTCTGTGTCAGACTCCTGCCCTGCCACTCCTTAGCCTCATAATTCCACAGGCAGTTTGCAGAATTTCTCCAAGCTTTAGCTTCCTTGTCTGTTAAATGGATTTAAGCAGTAGGAATAATTGAACAGGCAATGGACTTGGTGTCTTACTTACATCCTCTCAAGTAATCCCCATCCTAGGGCGCCTGGGTGGCTCAGTCAGTTAATTGTCGGACTCTTGATTTCAGCTCAGGTCATGATCTCATGGTTCATGGGTTGAGGTCCCGCATGAAGCTCTGTGCTGACAGTGCGGAACCTGCATGAGATTCTCTGTCTCCATCTCTCTTTGCTGCTCACCCCCTCCCCACCCCCGCTAGCTATCTCTCTCAAAATAAATAAATACTTAAAAAAAAATAATAATAATAATCCCCATCTCTATTTTATAGTAATATATTCATTTTAGAGTTGCCAGGAGAATTAAATGAGATGTGTAGTGACAGGGTCTAACTCACTGCCTCACACAGCATAGAGATGAAATACATACTGTCTTCTTTTAACCTATAAGGAAGCATAACTTTCTCGAGCCCTACGTTTTCCCTGGACATGTTTACTTGAATTTAGTAGATCTGTCCATGTCTCCCTTGGGAAAACAAAACAAAACAAAAAACTGCCTCTTAATTTGCTCACTTTTATACTGCTTCATGTGCATTTTCTCCCACCACTGTTAACTTCACACACATCATCCTAATTGGTTCTGATTTGTAACGTGTGATGTCTTTGAACTAGCCCAGGAAGCACAGTGAAAAGCCAATCTGTACAGATACCTTATGTTTGCACATATAGGAGGATTAGGATGAACTTAACGGAGGACTGTGGGGGAGAAGAAGGGGAAAAATAGTGGGGGAGAGGGAGGGAGACCAACCATGAGAGACTCTTGAATGCCGAGAACAAACTGAGGGCTGATAGGTGTGGGGGAGAGGGGAAGGGGGGTGATGGGCATGGAGGAGGGCACTTGTGGGGATGAGTACTGGGTGTTACATGGAAACCAACTTGACAATAAACTATTTAAAAAAGTCAATTTGTTTAAGCAACAAAGAGACTGGGAATAACATTGCTCTTAATGTACCTATTCTTTGACCTTGAAGTCAAAAGGAGATAGCTTGTTTGGCTTTGGTGAACTGACCTTCAGGTTGTACAAATTAAGTCCATTTTGGCCCTAGAAGCCATGCTTAAATCCAGATTCCAGCAAATAGGAGAGTGAGAGCAAGAGGGGAGAAAGTCTCTTCTTTGGCCATCAGCTTCCTCCTCAAGGGAAGTGGGGACTTCTTAGGAAAGTCTTGTTTCCCACAGAATATAAGGTTATATAATAACTTAAAGCTACGGCTCCCTAAAGGCAGGAATTGTTCTTGCTGAATTGTCCATGAATACAGAAGTCGCTCCACAAATTATTGATGAATGAAGGTGGGGACAGGGGAGGTGACTGGTCTTCACCCGAAAACCAGAATTGCTACCTTCTGTCTACCCTGGAGTGGAGAGATGTACGAAGGGCATGGGCTTCAGAATCAGACAGCCCCTGGGCGAAATCCAAGCTCTGTCACTTACTCACCTTGCACAAGGCACAGTACCTCTCTGAGCCTCCATTTCCTCACCTTTTTTAAAGTTATTTAATTTTTTAAATATATATTTATTTTTGAGAGAGAGAGAGCATGAGCAGGAGAGGGGCAGAGAGAGAGGGAGACACAGAATCCAAAGCAGGCTCCAGGCTCTGAGCTGTCAGCACAGAGTCCAGTGCAGGGCTTGAGCCCACAAACCGTGAGATCATGACCTGAGTGGAAGTTGGACGCTCAACTGACTGAGCCACCCAGGTGCCCCTAAAATTTTTATTTAAATTCCAGTTAACATAGAGTGCAATATCAGTTTCAGGTGTACAATATAGCAATTCAACACGTCCATACAGTACCCGGTGCTCATCACAAGTGCACTCCTGAATCCCCATCACATATTTCCCTCATCCCCCCACCCTCTCCCTTCTGGTGGCCATCAATTTGTTCTCTAGAGTTAAGAGTCTCTCTCTTGGTTTGCCTCCCTGCTTCTGTCCCTTTACTCATTTGTTTTCTTAATTTCCACATAGAAGTGAAATCAGAGAGTATTTGTGTTTCTCTGACTGACTTATTTCACTTAGCATAATCCTCTCTAGCCTCATCCACATCCTTGCAAATGGCAAAGATGTCGAAGTTTTACATGACTAATATTCCACTGTATACGTATATCACATCTACCTTTTTTTTCTCTCCCAGATCTAGGGTTAGGGTTCATGTGAGGACCAGGGTTAGGGTTAGGGTGAGGGTATGTGCCTGGTACCCTGCAGTTCAGAGACCTCCTTGGGGAATGAAAACCTGATGTCTGGCAGGGTGAGAACAAACATGGCAGCATCATTTCCTCGCCTTTACACTGGGATAGCAGTACATCACACTGTGCAGGACCATGTCATCCATATATAATTCCTTCTCTCCCTCTCTCCTGTTTTCTTTTCCTCCCTCTTTCTCCCTCCCTCCATCTATGGATAGATAAGGCCCTATGGGATTTCACTCCTTTATCAAAGAGGAAATCTGTTTTTCTTCTTCTTCATCTTCCTCTTCATCCTGCACTCATTTGAGCTGTGCTTGAGAGTGTCGGGCCTCTGTTCACACAACTCCTCAGGCAAACTCTGATGATGGACAGCTGAGGGAGGCAGGATATGACACTGGCTAAGAACCTGGGGTCCAGAACCAGAGACCCTGCATTCGAGACTTGATTCCAGAAAGAATTCGTTTTGGGACCTAGTAAGTTAATGAACTTCTCTATGCCTCAGTTGCCCCATCTGCAAAATGAAGACACGAGTAATATTTACCTCCTAAGTTGTTAACAGTTGACCTAAGTAAAGCACTTAGAATAGTGTGTGGCTCATAGCAAATTCACACTAAAGCTTATCTCATATCCCTATTGTTGACCTCATTTTACAGAAGAGTAAGTAGCTCAGAGAGGCTGTGACTTGCCCAAGGTCACACAGTGAGGAGGGAGAGCAGAACTTACATCTTCTGCCTCAGCTGTGACCTCTACCTGGTCCACCACACTTCCAAGGAATAGGAGAAGGAGCAGAAGTTTCTCCGTGAGGCTTTGTGAACAGGCATGGCTTTTGGAAAGAGAACTACATGGAGCCCTTAGATTGGATTGCTCGTAGCTCCTGAAACACAGAAATCATCTTAATCCATTTCGTATTCCGCAGCATAAAGCCTGAGCCAAAGTAAGCACTAAGGGAATATTTGTGGGAAGAACTGGTCAAGAAATCGATGAGAAAAAACTAGGGATGAGAATAACAACAGACCGAGAACTTGAACCCTAGCGAATGAGCCAGGTCCAGAGGGCAGGGGCAATCTTGATTCCTAGGGAAAGAGGGACAGGAAAACGCAGCCCAATTGCAATGCATTGAAAAGAGAAGGGGATGCCATTCCTGGTTCTGGTGAATGGGTCTATTATGGGGTATGTCCAGGGAGGAAGAAGTACCTAGCCAAACTCAGAGCTGTCTACAAGGCCTCACCTGTGACTTATCCTCCCTACGCCCATGTCCACTCCGGCCTAGAAATGGCTTGTTGGAAACTGAGCAGAAATCAAATGGCTGGCGAGAAGAGAAATCGCCAAAGTTGCCCTTGCGAGAAGAGTTTTCCATGGAAACACCTAAGTGCAATTCTCATGCTACGCTATCATCATCACCAATGTTCTTCCCCAGCCATTTTCCTGTGTGTGATCTCACTGCAACCCCCTCAAGGCTGCTACGGAGTAGGAAAGACAGCATCTACTATCCCCATTTCACAGATGGGAACACTGGGGGCCAGAGAGCACAAGAGACCTGCCCAGGGTCACTCGGGGAGTTAGGGTCAGAAGTAGGTCCTGACACAAGAACCAAATCTCCACCCTGGCCTCCCCACATGATTCAGCCATGTTCTGGGTGCACACATAGCAAATCCCACAGCCCCAATGCCTGGTGGGACCACACAGTTCCCTCCTCTAATCTCGTACACCACCCTCCCCTCCCACCACTTAGGTGTAAGGATCAGAGAGGGATGCTGGGTCTCTGTCTTCCGAGGCTGGAGGAGGTCTTGTTATGACCACAGCTGTCAGGGCCCTTTGTAAGCTCTTGGACCATCCAGTAGTCAGAGTGGTCAGGATGATGGACCCCAGTCACTGCCTGGATTCAAATCCCTGGCAGCCCCATACTAACTGAATGGCCTTAACAAATTACTCCAGCTCCCAGGGGCTCAGTTTCTTCATCTTCATAATGAGCAAAGCTTAGGAGATGTTAGCCCCATTTAAAGATTTCTCTGAAAAGTTTACAACTTTCCACTATGGATCAGGCTGCCCCATCAGATAATAAGTCTCCCATCACTGAAAGTATACAAGCAGATGGGGGCATACAAGCATCTGCTCTTAGGGAGGATGCTGTAAAGATGAGGCAGGTACTGCGTGATATGTGGACAGAACCCCTTGCCCACGCTACCAACCACATCAGTATCACCCAAAGGACATTTAGAAAGTGCAGGTCACTTAACCCTTCCCCTGGGTATTCGGATTGCAAACATTTCAGATGTTTCAGAAACCTGGATTTTTCTTAGAAGTATCCCTATGTATTTGTTTGCCAGGGCTTACAACAAAGTAACACCACCTGGATGGTGTAACCAAAAGAAACTTCCTGTCTCACATGTCTGGAGCCCAGAAGCCTGAGATTAAGGTATCAGTAGGACTGGTTTCTCCCGAGGGTATTAGAGGGCATCTGCTCCATGGGTCTCCGCGAACGTCCAGTGGCTTGCTGGCAATCTTGGTTATTCTTTTACGTATAGATTATCACTCCAATTTTTGCCTCATCTTCACATGACATTATCCCTGCGTGCATCACGTATACCTCTGTCCAAATCCCCCCTTTCTAGAAGTCATACTGAATTGGGACCCACCCTAATGACACTGATCACCTGCAAAGACCCTGTTTCCAAACAAAGTCTCATTCACAGGTATTGGGGGTTAGGACTCTCAACATCCTTCTCAAGAACACAAGCCAATCCATAATTCCAGGTGATTCGAACGCACAGCCAGGGTTAAGAACCAGCGGACTGCAGTTTTTCAAATGGCAGGTGCCTATAAGCCCCTTGGGAATCTTGAATGGCTGAAGCTTCTGATTCGATGGGTCTGGAAGGCTCAAGACTTTGCTTTCTGAACAGGAGGTACTGATATGACAGGTACACGGATTGGCGCACTTAGTGAGGTCCCTCCCAGCACAAGATTCCCAGGAAATCCAGAAATGGTTACCATGCAAACAGAAGCTCTCTGCTTCATTTCTCTTATGACAAGGGGTGCTTTCTTCTTCAATCTCCAAGGGCACAGGGAAAAACCCTGCCCCTTCGGAGCCATCTCCCTGCTAGGGGCCTGGATCCTGGGATGGGATGAAAAGATTGGGCTGCCAAACTCTAGGAAGATTTCTCATGCCCATGCTCTCTTCTCCGTTTAATTTTACATATTCAGGATTATTTTGTTGCCCCCTCTTGTTTTGTTGGGTCCCCGCCCTCACCCCCACCCCCACTCCATCTGTTAACTCAGTGCCCAGCCTAAACAGGTGCTGGGTGCACCTGACTCCCATGAAGTGACTGCCACCCGCTCACCTGCGCTGGTGAGTCAAGTGCAAGAGACTAATCAGCCATCTAGGCCAGCTCCGGAGGGACCTCTGCCCTGGTGTCAATCCCTGAGGCCTGACCAGAGGAGGTGAGCCCCTCCCCACATGCACAGCCCCAGCCGTCCTGGGTAATCGCTTCTGTGATGGGGCAGGCCTGTCGGGTCACAAAGGCGACAGCTGCGCCCCAGGGCCGGAGAGGCCGCAGCCAGAGGAGCAGCCGCCTTAATTTATTTATAGATGCGCTGGCTCTTTATGTGGCCTAGTTAAGGACGCCTTTCCATAAATACATAGAAACGGATGTTATTCTAGAACCCACCAATAATAGGCACAGCTGTAGAGACTGCTGCTGGATTAACAGCCCCACCTTCCTCTCGGCACACTCCCCCCCACCCCCACCAAAATAGAAAATAAAGTTAAAAATGCACGTGGGATTTTTTCAAGTGCTTGTATGCAAGAGGGAAATTCTGTCAACAATGAGATGTTTCTTTAAGCGCAAAGGCAGAATTTCTTAGGAAACAGAAAATTACGAGGTAAGGCTCACCTTGCCAAGCAAAGACAGCTTTCACCTTCCCCCTCCCTGGATGGTGATACCCGGGCCTCTTGCTTTCATCCATCCCGATAAGCTTCTCTTTAACCCAGACATAATCCTCTTGTTCTAGAGGCCACGTGCAGTTTATTTCTTTGCAAAAATATGATTTGCCAAATGCAATTCTGGCCCTTTCCTTGATGATCAGTTGTTTGGGGCACTGGACCAATGAGGGCTTTTTGGAGTCAAGGGGCTGAGAAAGAATGAAATCATTATGGCATCATGAACGAGTCCTCAGCCCTTATGCCTTCGTTATTTATCCCAGTTCGTTCTACAGACCCTTAATTCTATTACCCAGCTGTAATTTGGCTCTGTGTCTCTACAGCATTCTTTCCTTTCTTCTGCCCCCTTTCTCTTTAATCGATTGATTCATCTGTAATTGGATTTTCTCTGGCTCTTACCAGCTATTAAAAGTAGCTTCGTGTGGGTATGTGAGTGAGTGTGCTTTCTAAGTAGGCCACACTTTCGAATGCCTTGCGATCCTAAATCTTCTTCGGGTTTCTTAGTATGAAGTCAATTCCCTAGTTCCTTTTGAGCCAGCAGGGAGTAGCAGAGAATACAAGGCTTGGAAGCCTGACAAAATGATACTGTGTTTGGTTTTGCTTTGTTTTGTTTTGTGGGAGACTGACATTTATTGAGCTCCTACTATGTCCCAGGTGTTCTCTCAAGCACTTTGCAAGCATTACTAACTCTCACCACATCCTTTGTAAGGCAGGTACTGCTATTACTCCATTTTGGAGTAATGGATGGAGACAGACGGAGGTTAAATAACTGGCCCCAAGCTATACAACGAGCTAATGGCAGAGCTCTTGATCACGATGAAATTTTCCTAAACTCTGTCTCTTCCTATCCATGTAAGTTTCGGCATGGCTTATTTTTTCTGCCTCAGTTTCCACATCTGCAAAATGAGTAAGAGTCGGTATCCCTCGCAAGATGATTTTTAGAACGTACTGAGAAGAGAGTGCCTGACTCACTGGGGCTCACACACACAGGAGATTCCAGTGATCCCTGTGCGATGGAGGAGACCAAGAAGTAAATAAAGGAGCCCTGTGAGCATGGACAGCAGAAAATGACCGCTGTCCCCTGAGGCCTGCTCACTACACTGTCTCAATCTCTGCTTTGGACAAACAACCAGAAACCAAGCGGATCATTTTGTAAAATCACAATAAAGATTCTGTTGCTGGGGGCACCTGGGTGGCTCAGTTGGTAAAATGTCAGACTCTTGCCTTAGGCTCAGGTCATTATCTCAGGGTTTGTGAGATCGAGCCTAACCCTGGCTGTGTGCTAATAGCACAGAGTCTGCCTGGGATCCTCTCTCTTCCTTTCTCTTTGCCCCTTCCCTGCTTTCTCTCTCTCTCTCTCTCTCTCTCTCTCTCTCTGTCTGTCTCAAAAGTAAATAACTTGGGGTGCCTGGGTGACTCAGTCAGTTAAGCATCCAACTTTGGCTTAGGTCATGATTTCGTGGTTTGTGGGTTCAAGCCCTGCATCAGGTTCTGTCCTGACAGCTCAGAGCCTGGAGCCTGTTTCAGATTCTGTGTCTCCCTCTCTCTCTGCCCCCACCCCCCACTTGTGCCCTGTCTCTCTCTGTCTCAAAAATAAATAAACTATTTTTAAAAATTTTTAAAAAGTAAATAAGAAAAGAAAAGAAAAAAGATTCCATTGCTGGTAAGCAGTGTGACTTTAGATAAGCATTTCCTCTTTCTAGACATCTGTTTTCCCAGATGTAAAATGATGGGGTAGACTTGGCTCACCACCACCACCTCTTCAGCAGTGACCTCAGGGGACAGGCTCAGTGCTGTCACCTCAAGGCTGGGCCAGCTCTTCCATGGCAGTCATGAAACCCTTGAGCATTTATCATTTTCATTTCATATAATTATTTAACTATCACCACAAATGCATACAGCCAATACTCTTATCCCCATTACACAAATGGGGAAACTGAGCCACTGGGTGGTTGACTAACTTACCCAAGGCGGCATGGTATATTCCAGAACAAAGACTCAAACCACACTCTCTCCATGAAGCCATAGAGAACCACCCCCCCTCCCAAGTTGTTCCTAGGTGTATGATCTCAGGGAAGATCTGCAGAACGTGGCTTTGTTATTGAGACAAGGTGGGGCAGGGCGCAGGGAGGGAGTGAGTCAGGCACTGGCAAGGGCTAAATTACTGAGGAACAATGGAACGGCCAAATTGTCTCCAGAATAACTTATTGTTTGACCATCATTTCGGTAAGTGGTGTAATACTTCTGACCTCCATTTCTTAAACAGTCCCAGGGATGATTTCATAAGGTTGTTGAATGAAATAATGCATATGAAACACAACACCACACCTGGTCCTCAAAGACTTGTGACTTCCTAATTCATGGGAGTTATTACAATAATTATTATTGTTATGAGAATAAATTTTGAACGTTTAAGTATGGTCCACATATGCAAACATATGTATGCAAGGTTTTTAAAAGATAGTTGCCAAATTGATTTTATATCAGGTTAAGGTCTATTGTTTTTAAGTCAAATTTTATTTTATTTTATTTTATTTTATTTTATTTTATTTAAGTTTATTTATTTTGAGAGAGAGAGAGAGTGCCGGAGGGGCAAGAGAGAGGGAGACAGGAATCCCAAGCAGACTCTGTGCTGCCATTACGGAGTCCAATGCGGGGCTCAAACTCACAAACCATGAGATCATGACCTGAGCTGAAATCAAGAGTCAGACGCTTAACCAACCCTGCCACCCAGGTGCCCCTAAAGTCAAATTTTAAAAATCCCTTCTAGAAACTAAGAACAGAAATGGTTCCAGCCCATACCCTTCTGCCTGCCCCTCTTTCTCCTGGGTTCTAATACTGCTCAGAGAGACACAAAACAAGGCACAACTTTGTCACTTAAGGAGGGGGAGTCAGGAATTAACCGCCACTGTGAAACTGCAGAGTAACATAATTTCACAACTTCCAACATCTGGCAAACTCCACAGACAGTATTTGCAAAAGCAGTTTTGCAATGACCACACTCGGGAAATCCCCAAAGAATGTTTATAAATACTGCAGATTTAAAGATTTAATTCTAAATTTTCCTGAAACCACATCATCCAAAAATGTAACACTCCTTTTCAAATTAAAATAGCATGTGTATAACTCTAACACAGCTCGGAAATATAACTTAATCGGACCAAAATTTCCAGACTGATCATAACAGTATTGTTTGAAGTCATACATAGTTGTAAGCAATTTACAAATCCAAGGACGAGGAATCAGTTCAATAATTCATGTCATCTCAACAGTACTGGTTACTACCGGCCAGGGGCTAGAGGAAGGAGGTAACAGGGAGTCCCTGCAAATGGATAACGAGATTTCCTCTGGGGGTGATGGAAGCATCCTTGAATTACAAACTGTTATGATTTCCCAAACTTGTCTCTAAAAACCATTCAATTCTATACGTGAAAAGGGTGAATTTTATAGTATGTGAATTATCTCAATAAAAAAAAGATAATGGAAAAAGATGGGTAGAATTCTTTGTAAATAGAGTCAATATATGGATAGAAATCTGGAAAAAATATATTCTAGAACTCTACCTATTGACATAGACTAATGGACTATATCTACAGAATAAGATTCAAAATATCAAGTTGGGAGGAAAACAATCATGTCCCAAGTGACCACATGGCCTATTTTGATGAAAAAAATAATATCTGTGTCTAGAAGGATCTAGAAGAACATAGACCAAATCATTAACTGGTCATTTCTGGAATTATAGGTGGTTTTATTTCCTTTGGCCTCTTTAGTGGCATTATATATATATTTTTAATAAAGGGAGGAAAAAGAAGAAACCAAATCCGGGAGAGTGCGTAGGATAAATGACAGATGGAAACGTTTTACTTTAGACCTTCAACTAACCCAAAGTAAAGAAGCTTCAACAGCGCGTTGGTTTCCGGCGAAGTCCACAATATGTGCTGTGTCAGAAAACAGCCATGGAGTGCCAGCAACACAGTGACAAACAAACAAGGCTTCAGTGTTTATCAGTCGACCGCCCTCCCCCACCTCGTCCATTTTGATTTACAAAATGCAGGGACTATTCTGATCGAAGTTACAAGCAGAGCCAACCTCACTCACCGACTGCATTTTGCAAAACATAACTGTGTTTCGTTCATTATCACAGAGACCCTATTCGGCCTGTTATGAGTGATTTCTAACTTGGTCGGTTCTATCTTACTGACATCAGGTACTATTTAGAAGGACGGGGGAAGAAAACTGTTTTCAAAATGCCTACTATATATCCGGCGCATTTAAGGCAATATTGACCGTGATTTTTACTTAACCCCAACATGTACCCATGAGGGTAGAGGCGTGGCCTCCACTGTCAGAGGCACGAGAGGCCTGTTACCAGCCTGAGGCTGCCCAGCAGGTGGGTGGCTAAACAGGGTCAGAATGCCTATGTGTCCGACCCCCAAGAACCATGTTCTGATCCTCTACAACCCTCCCCTGCTCTTGGCCCCACGACGTCCTGGTAGCTCACTAATTATCCAACTGGAAACATAGATTTCTGGAAGGCTTCTTTGAAATAAAATTGATCAGCTGCCAAATCACTCACTTACAAAATTGCTAGCGCTCAGCCCTGACCTCCTCATTGAGGACGAAGCCCCTGCCTCCCCCGAGCACACACACTGTGCTGGAAACATCATGTGGAGGGGGAAGGAAGGCAGGGGAGTGAGGGAAGCAAGCCTTTCTCTCTGGCCTGACTCCACCCATCAAGGGCTCCCCTGGCCCCAGCCCTGCAGCTGGTGCCATTACTGCTTCCACCCCAGCTAATTATAGTCACTGATTACCTAACAGCAAGCGCTACTGTCACCTGCTTTGGCCTGACGGATTATGCCATCTGGGCCACGTGGCCAGGGTCCGAGAGCCACCAGAGGTCACAGAGAGGGGCAAATGGCTCTGAATGGGAAGAAATGTGTTTACAGCCCTAACAGCTGACTGGGCCATTAAAGGGGCTTTAGCTGTGTGTTCCCAGCTGAAACCCCTCTCCAGGGGCCTCGCTATTAGCTAATGGGATGTGGCTGCATATATCGCTCTGGTTCCAAATGTGGGCATGCTAGGGGACTGGCTGCACGCTCTCCTAAAAAGGAAAAGGAAACGGACTTAGGAGAGACCTGGGGGCTCACAGTTGTTTGGGGTCCTTGTTGAACGGGCGTCAGAACATGCCTGCAGAGGCAATGCTCCATGACCGGCAGGGTTCAAATACGTTTTCCACTTCCTGTGCTCATGAAATTAACACATGTATAAAACACATTTTATGACATTAAATAAACCTTGTAAGGCAACTTCCATTTCATTAAGAGCTTCATGTCCTTCGCAGCGGTGCCTGTATCTCAAACTTGAATGTGCTTGTGTATGACCTGGGAATCTCATCACCTTGCAGATTCTGAATCTGTGAATTGGGGTCAGGGGGAGGGGAGAGGGAGAGTTCAGATTCTGTATTTCTAAAGAGTGTCTGGAAGATTACTGATGCCACTGGTCTGTGGATGATGCTTTGAGTAGCAAGAAACTAGTTAGTTACTGAATGAAATTAAATTACCGAAGTAACAGTACACCGAAAACCTATAAAATGGTATTTCTCCAACTGTATTACAGACCACGAGTCAGCTAAGGAGGCTGCCTCAGCTCCAACAGGTTCTCAGTGGAGTAAATTCAGGAATCACCACATACTCTGCATACCCCTGGGAATGCCCAATACATCATTAGCATATTGGAGCTGAGGAAGCCTGCAGTGATCTGTTCCACTTTAGATGTGAACAGTTTGCATTCAACTAAAAGTTTGGTGCTTTATGCCCTAGTTTTTGTTGCAACCCTCACTGAAGAGTCTCTATTATCCTGATTGCTTAACCTGTCCATAACTGTCGTGATTTGAAAAATGCCTTCTCAGCATACAGAGTTATTCACATGAAACACACAAGCAAGAAAGGCTTGAAGACTGAGAAGCACTGATTGTATGAGGTACTGTCATGAAATGCAGGCACTGTGGTGGTTTCTTCTGACACCTTTTGAGCCCAGTGACCACAGCTCGCCTGGCTTCCCCCCCTTCCAGTGTGATAAAAAGTAGAAATGGATGAGGAAATATTGAAGAAGTGCCCAGGAGGTGGGACCATGATGACTGCACAGGGGTATAGATCTGGAGGCCTGATAACAGAGGCCAGTACGACTACTACAAAAATAGAGCTTCAAGACTGATTTGCTTAAAATTTTCCTTTAAAAAAAAAAAAGCAGTTTACCAAACCCTTTCTAAACACATTTTTATTTAACATCATAAAATGCTCACTGTAGAATATAAATAAAAACTAAAAGGCATCAAAGTGGAAGACACAATGTAACCACAACTTGTGTGTGTGTGTGTGTGTGTGTGTGCGTGTGTGCGCGCGCGAATGTATATGTACGGGTGTGTGTGTGTATACACATGTGTGAGTATGTGTGTGTAGGTAACTGTACACATGATTTTGAAGAAGGAGAGAGAATCATCAAGAATGTTTGCTTTGGAATCAAGCAACATTAGGCTCAAACTGCAACTGATCCAAGTTTCTTAACCTTTGGTTTGTATCTTCTGTGAGATGAGGCTGACAATTACCACCTCAGGCTTATGTGAGAATTAAATAAGATAATGTCTGGCAAGCACTTAGCACATGGCCTGGCTCAAATTTAAACACTCACCAAATGGGAACCATGATTGTATTAATATAGAAAGAGGGTGGCAGAAAATACACAAAATGTTAATAGTGGTTCATCTCTGGGTGATGAGTTAGAAGTGAATTTTATTTTCTTCTTTGTACATTCAGAATTATTCAAAATGATTCAAAGAACACCATTATAATTAAAAAAAGATTATTAAACAAACCTTATAAAGTAAAATTCTAATTGTAGTTTTCTCTGGTTGATAAATGTGGGTCATTTTTATTTCCTTCCTTATACTTTTGATTTCTGAAAGTGTCCACAACTCACTAGTTTTAACAGATATTGAATACAAAAGCCATGCCCATCTCTTTTGGACATTTTGGGAAAATACAAAAAACTCTGAAAAGAAAGCAAAATCACTTGTAGTGTGATTTCTCTGTTTTTATTACTCTTTGTTTAAATGTATAAAGTAGATATTCACACCTAAATGAATGGTCCCCTAGAATTGTGCAGTGCACAACATGGACAACCATATTCATGGTCCTTGAAATAGCACCCCCCCCCATACATTTCTCAACCCACTCCCTGGAAGTCACTGATATGAATTCTTCCAGTATATGTATAACACCCATATATATATAGGTGTACACACTCATACACACACATATATGTGTGTGTGCATACATGCTCATATAATTAGGTAAAAATATATCTATAAGAAAATTCAAGAAAGATTTTAGAGGCCATTTAAATATAATAGATCTCATTAGTCCCCCAAGATCAAGTCGAGGAGGGAAGCACCTTCCCCACATTTTCCAAGTGTAAACTCACTTAAGCAGATATGCTTTAAGCATCTCTGCTATTCCAGGACCTAAGCTATTTACTAAGGAAACAAAAATGAGGAAGACACAAGCTCTCTGGCCTCAGCGAGCCTCTAGGCTATCATGAAAATGCACATACAGTAGTCCCATCTTACTGGAAGTTTCAGTGACCTGCAGTCAACTGCTATCAGATAGCAGATGATCCTCCTGACATCATTAACGTAAGAAGGTCGGGAGCAGCCACGTCATAGGGCCTGCAAAATTCACCCCCCTTCATCTCATCACGCATGGAATTTTATCATCTCACATCATCACTAGAAGAAGGGTGAGAACAGTAAGATATTTGGAAATGGAGACCACATTCACCTAACTTTTATTACAGTATATCATTATAACTGTTGTATTTGATTGTTGGTTATTGTGGTTAGTCTCTTACTGCACCTCATTTGTAAATTAAACTATCATAGGTCTGTATGCACAGGACAAAACACGGTATATGTAAGGTTTAGGGCTACCCATGGTTTCAGGCATCCACTGGGAGTCTTGGAATGCATCCCCACTGGATATGGGGGACTCCTGAATTAGATATGTGTTCTCCGTCATGTAGCAAATATAATAATGGAAGCCAATAAGAGGTCCAGGGGCAGTAAGGAAGAAATAGTGAACCCCTTCTTCTGCAGTGACTCTGGAAGCCCTCCTGGGGAAGAATGCATCTCACCTGTATCTAAAAGTCTACAGACTTGGGTTCCTTGCACACCCACACAATCTCACGCTCCCCACCTTTCATCATGTCCAGGCAAGTGTCTGGTCTTGGGCTGGAATATGTTCCCACGCTTCTACTCCTAGGTCAACCCTACTCATCTTTCAAAACTTAACCAGGAGGAACCTCCTGGAAGGCATCCCTAAGTACCCAGCATGGGGAAGGCCCCCCTTTTCACTGCACGTGTGTCTTTATCAGACACTTACCTAAATGACTCACGAGACTGGAAGTCAGCATTTTGCCCTATTTATCTTTGAGCGTTGGGGAAGGACTGAACGCCACACCCAGTACACAGCACCCAATAAATGTCTTCTAAAAAAAACCAACAACAGCACTAGGGTATAGTGCTACATCAGGCCCATAACACAGATGGCTTTTGATAGCATAAAGAGCACACATATGGGAAGAAGAAAAGCGTTCCTCTGACCTGCATAATTAGAAAAGAGGCTTCCTCTGGGAACACGCAGTTCTGCAGGCTGCAGCTTAGCACACAGACAGGACCTTTGTGCTCCTTAAGAACGAAGTCCTCCAGGCTCAAGCAGCTCTGAACAAGCAGAGCAGAGGCAGGAATCCAGCGCCGACCCATTCAGCAGGGTGGCCTTGGTTGGGCCTGAGAGGTGCTGACCAGGAGAGCCCTGCGGACACATGGATGAAGAAGATACATTTCCTCCCAAGGAGCCGACAGTCTGTGCAATTCAACAATCAAGTAAACCTGCATAGTGAGTGGCTGCTTATAAAACGTTGAATAAATAAGTGAATGAATGCATGTTTAAAAAAAATGATGAATTTTCTGAGACTGATTCTGATTGTATTCGGTTAGGTCCTACTATGCATTTGCTCTAAGGTCCACTTGGGTCAAGTCCTCCTACAGGGGGATCTAATTCCTTTTCTTCCTGGCTAAAGGCTATGGAACCTCTGACTTGTTTTGAACAGATGGAATGTTCTGGTGCAAAGGACCTGAAGAGCAGATCAGCATAGAGAGGGCTCTGTAAGGTGTCATTATGTAAACCGACTCACTGCCCCAGGTGGCCAGGTTACTCAGCAGATGCCCTTTGTCTCCCGCTTGCTTTCTTTCATAAGGCCTTTATTATACATGCACACCATTTAAACTTGGGCAGAAGGGGTGACTAGTGGCAGGCTCTCACCCTAGTGTTACCCAAAGCCTGCGCAATTGGTAGGCGCTCCAAATGTCCTGGAAAAGTATTTCCATGCTACTAAAACTCTTGTTTGATTGAGGGGTTAGATGAGCCAGTCGTCAGGTGTGACAAATTTGGAAAAAGCCCGGTAAGCTGCAAGAGCTGTCTGAGACTAGCCCACCAGCAGGGCAGGGCCTGGTCTGAGGCCTAGGGCTCTCGACCCCAACAGAGAGCTCTTTAAGTGCCACACACAGGCCCCTGGCCACCCAGGGTGTGACCGAAAAGTGCCTCTGAGGTCCCCAGACATCGGTATCAGCAGAATCAGTAATGTCATGAAAATGTAAATTATAGCCCAGGTGGCTTTAAATACCCACGGGACCAGGCCTTTGCTTTGCAATTACAGAGCCCCGGCTCTTGTCAGAATTGTTGCAAAAGCATCCTCACTGGGTGTTCCAGACATGCTCCTTCCCCCTGTTCACCTGCCCTGAATTATGTATTGTTTCCCCCCAAAAAACAACGCGGATCAGCCCAGCTCTTTGCTGGAAGGTGATCAGTATCTCTCAGACGGTACACCAAATGCAGCCCCAGCTTCTCAGCCCAGCTTTGGGGAGCCTTTTGAAACTGCCCTGTCCCCACATTCCTGGCCCGTTCCACATTTCCCCAACCTGCCTCTCCCCAGATTCTCTGCTTTGGCCAGAGGGACCCCTTCTCTGCTCTACCCTCAATATACCTGGGGCCTTCCCCTCTGCAAGCTCTACTCTGGTGAGGCTCAGAACAGCCTCTCTCACTCTCTCCACTCCTCAAGTCTTCTTTATCCTCTGAAATGTAACAATAAATCCTTCTTGGAGCCTTGCAATTCAAAGTTCTATGCTGTTTCTGACTTCTTAAAGCACGCTTGAAATCTCCTCGGGTGGGACACTTAGCAGATCTCTCATAGACAGTTGCTTATCTCTCTGGACACAGTCACGTCTCAGCTAGAAGTAAGTTATTTCCACCTGAGAATCACATCTTTGACAGAACATGGTGGGCAAAATCTCAGGCCCCGGAGTCAAAGGCCTGCTTCTAACCCTTTAACTGCCTTTAACTGTCTGGCCAGGAACTAATTTCCTTTCCTTTCCAGATGTCAGGTTTCTCGTCTGTAAAGGGGGATAATACTATCACTTGGGGTTGCTATACGGTCAATTAAGAATCCAGGGCTCTAGGGTGGCTCAGTCTGTTAATCCATCAACTCTTGATTTCAGCTCAGGTCATGATCTCATTGGTTTGTGTGTTCAAGTCCCACATCGGGGTCTGAGCTGACAGTCCAGAGCCTGCTTTGGAGTCTGTCTCCCTCTCTCTTTCTCTCTGCTCCTCCCCATTCATCCTCTCTCAAAACAAATAAATAAACTTAAAAAAAGAATGCAGATTGAGTAAGAGAAAGTAATGGCATAGCAAATGCTCAATAAATAGCAGTTATTCTTATCATGTGAGAGGGTGGGATGTATTCAGGGAATTACTGTGGCTCGCTGGCTGGTGCAGCTTCCTCTATGGGGGGGGGAGAATGGGTGAGGATGTGGTTGGAGAGTTAAGCCAGGTTCAGGCAATGAAAGGCCCCCTATGCCTCACAAAGGAGTTTGGACTTCTTCAGAGGACAAGAGTGCTCAGGGAATGGTTTTAAGCAGGGGAAGGACTGATTTGATTTACATCTTAAAGGGTTCCTTGGCTCCCGTGGGGAGGATGGTGCAGAGATGAGGTCAAGTCAGAAAAATACATTAGAAGGCCAATAAAGTCATGCTGCTGAGACGAATGAATCGCAGTCCCTGACTTCTGGGAGCCTGTGGTCTACTGAGGGGAGACAGAGAGATAACTAGGGCAGTAAATGGAAAACGATGGGGAAAGGCATGTGGACCACTTGGAAGCAAGGAGAGAGAATCGGCATCTGCACCTAACAGGAAGAGCCACTCCAGGAAGGTTTTAGGGAGAACATGACCTGTGGGGGCCCCATCTTTCCTGAAGGATCCCTTATGCTCTCTTTGGGTTGACCTGGATATAAATGCTACTGGATATAAATTCTACTATGGTCCGTTGTTCCCAGGACAGGACCCCCCAACGTGTATAATGGATGAGAACAGGAGATGGTGAAGATCCCTTCCAAGAATAAGATTCAAAGACTAAAAATCTCTAAATTTCATGTTCATCCTAATGCTTTGAACTTTTAGTTTCCCCTTTGTGCTGTCATGTCAGTATTTTGCATTTTGGAGGGGAATTATTTGAGAGGGACAATCAATGCTTTTCTGTTTTATCTACCTATCGGTCGACCTATCTATTTTTTTAAAGATTCCCGGAGGAAAAAAAATTAGAGGAAAACAGGAGCTCTGAAATGAACTAGAATTTAATGTCATTCCATTAACATTTCAGAAAATGCCAGCAGAAGCTTGAGGAGATAATTACATACAAGGGAAGCAAATTGGGTGTGTATGCCACAGGTCTACTAGAAAGTGTTTCAAAGTGGATCGTGTCACCAAAAACTATTTGTTCTCAACAAGTTTGAACTAAAATAATATTTACATTTGGACGAATGGTTTCTAATTGGGTTATCCATTAGCGATGGGAGAAAATGAGAAAATGAAACCTAATTTGCAAGCCTCAGACAGGAAGGCAGTGATTAGTTGTGGAAGATGAGCAAAGGCACAGTTCCTGAGCCCTATCTGCCTTCAGCTGTGCCAGAAATGGGTGGTGTAGCCAGGGATGAAGCCAGCAGTGCCCAGAGTGCCAATGAAAACTCACTCTTTCATAGAACTTTACAAAGCTCTTTCCCACACATGATCTTCTTTGATCTCACCACCGCCCTGAGAATAGATGGGGCAAGTGCTGTTGTTTGTCCTCATTTACAGCTGAGACCAGGAAGATTCAGGTGACTCACCCAAGGTCACAGAATCAGGGAAGGAAGGGGCCACAATTCAGGCAAGCTCTTCTGACCCTCAATCCCATGTTCTGGCCACCCTGCCTCTCAAAAACCTTCTAAGAGTGACAGCTCAGAGTAAGACCCATGACAATGAGGTATACATGTGGCCAATATACTAATGGGTATAAATCAATTGCACAGTAATGCCCTGACCCACGGCTGCTGAGATGGTGGAGACAGGGCTACCCCTGGTGAGGCCCAGCAGGGCAGCTCTTCTCAGCTCAGACTCAAATCTTCCAGAGCTGAACGTGCTCCTTTAGGCAGGGAGACCCAGAGAAATGACTATAATGAGTAGAACCCTGCATGAGACCGACTGGAAGCAGAGTCACCAGGAGAGTTTAACTGATGAAGGCTTGGTAGAGAAGTATAATTCTTGGAAGAAGTACATAAAACAACACTTGGTTAGCATTAAAGGATGCAAAGCGAGAAGCAGCCACCCCACTCAGGTTAGGAAACATGTGAGGTCAGGGTGAGACACACAGACCAGAGACAAAGCTTTTCCCACTGCCCTAGTGACAAGGGCGTCCACTGGTCCATCTGAGGAGAAAACTAGAAATGGCATCAGACCCACCAACACTTTCAAGGCTTCCTCAAAGGACCTGGGGATAAAATGTAAATTTCCTAAGAGGATTCAAAACACCCCATGAGGTCCCACCCTTGCTTACCTCTCTAGCCGCATCTCTCATCACACTCCACCCCCATGTATATACCCACAAGCAGCCCACACAGTCACTCTAGCTATCCAAACACTTACTCTTTCTCTTTCTTTGCCACAGCATGCTCTCTCTTGCTTCTAGACTTTGATCCAGGCTGTTCTTTGTATCAGCTTCATTTCCTCCTTCCTATCCCAACTGCTTAGCTCCTACTCATTGTTTGGGTGTCAGCCTACAGGTCACTTCTCTCCATCACCTCTACCATTGTGAGGCCAAGTTTGCCTGCCATGCTCGCCCATATCAGTCTGTACTTCCTGAACCCTCCCTGTAACTGCTCTATTCATATTCCAACCTCACTACCCAGCAATTATTTGATAGAAGCAGGAATTGCTTGCATGCTCACTATGGTAACCCCAAGCCAAGCACATTTGTCGAATGATGGGATAGATTAATCCTTTAATTAATTTAGCTGGTGGTAAAATCTAGTAAACAAAAAGCATTTCTCCTTTACAGATGGTAAGGATAGCTGCTCTCAGCTCTACAAAGATCCAGCTGGACAACCCCACCATGTCATGTTACATAAGCACCTGAACAGACCATTAGAGTCAAGATTCTGCTGAAAACGTGAGCAAGAGAGATGTTTACACAATTCTGACTTAAGAAGGCTTATTTCTGTCTGGGTGTGATCCAAGTTACTGAGGGCTTTAAATAATTGGGAAAGACATTATCTTTGGAAACTAAAATCCAACCCCTGTCCCCTGGTTCCTGCCAAATATCTCCCATAACCCACATTAAGTGGATTACTCTGTCCTTAATCACATACTAAATGCCTGCATCTGTGGTTGGCATCAGTGGTTATGAAGCAGCTGCAATCACCACATATATGTCCTGTTATTACAGCAGGAGAAATATTGGGTAAGGAGCTCCAAGTGGTGAATGAGACTAAGATCTTCCTCCCCACATCCCTCCCTTCCTTCCTCTCTTCCTTCCCTCCCTCCTTCCTTACCTCCCTCCCTCCCTCCTTCCTTCCTCCCTCCCTCCCTCCCTTCCTTCCTTCCTTCCTTCCTTCCTTCCTTCCTTCCTTCCTTCCTTCCACTCTAGTTAAGGGTCAATTATTTTCTAGGTATTAAACAGAGATAAATAAGACACATTCCCTTCTTCAGAGGACTTCTCCAGAAAAAAGAAGGTGTTTGGAGAACAAAAACCCCCTTAAAACTGTTTACTCTTTGCTTCTTAAGCTTTAATATGTATTTAAAACCACCTCGGGATCATGTAGAAAGAGAAGATGGGTGGTGCCCAAGATTCTGCATTTCTAATAAGCTCCTGAGTGACACTATTGCTGCTGTTCTGGAGAGCACACTTTGGGGAGACAGCATCACAATATGATCTATACGGAGACAATCATTACATCCCCGTTACCTAATTTCATTCTTACAAAAATTCTGGGAATAGTTAGGGAAGGTACATTACGACCTTTTCACAAATCATTGAGTCTAGAATAAATAAGCTATTTTTTCCCAATGATATCACCTATAAGACCAGGATGTATTTATTCATACCCAAAACCTCAAATCACCAATGGTATCATTGCTCTACTTCTCACACCCTTAGCTGCTGGCCACAGCCATGATGCTCTTCTACCTCTGGACACAGACCTGGCATCCACCTGGTAGCCTCCTTGTCTCAAGATGGCATACTGGTAGCCATAGCCCTCTCCTCTGTGATTGGTCTTGGCTGACCTTCACTGGTTTGGTGACTCCCAGGACAATGGACAGAGGACCACAGGAAGCAGAGTAAGAAGGAATGTATGTATTTTCCAGGAAGCACCTAACACCTCTAGATCTCAGAAGGGTCTTTGATCACCTGTCATCTCCTCCACACTTCTACTGTTTCTCTACTCAAGTTACCTGCAGATGACAAGCCACTAAAGTGTTGATGAGCACCTACCATAAGTAGGACTCTGCACAGGTGTCTTTTCTGAATCATCTCATTCAATAGGTGTAGAGTGGGTTAAGGTCATCACTCATGCATGCATTCATTCAACACTAGTTGAGGGCCACCTATGTCCTAGGCATGGACTAGAGATAAATATAAATAAGACATATTCCTTCCTTTCAAAGGATACTCAGAGAAGGTGAGTGACACAGGAAACTTGCCCAGCTTGGAAGTCTACAGCAGGAGCAGGAAGCCACTATCTTCCCAGACTAAACTCATCATTTTTTCCATCCCAGTGAACTCGTGAGACCAGCAAACTTCATCATCTGAGGAACCTGTTAATAATGCTGAGATGATGATTCAGTAAGTCTGCAAGAGGCCCAATTATCCACATTCTCACAGTCACACCAAAGGATTCTGGTTCAAGCAAACTTCAGAGCACACTTTGAGGACAATAACTTCATACTGACTGTGGAAGTCAGACAGGGGCACTACCTGTCTAAAGGTCTCTCTGGGAATCTGCTTCATGCAGAGACAACACATCCCCTTACCTTGGAAAGACTGAGTTGGTTGGAAAGAGGAGCTCAGTTGTGGCATCCAACCAAATTTGGAAGCAATGTAATGAGTGTTACATCCAAGGCCAGGAATGCAGCCCTGCTAGGAGGCTGCACGGCTAGCAGGGTGTGTGTGGGTGGGGCAGCTTGTAAGTACCACCTCCACACTGCTCACATCACATCATGTTATTATGATTGATGTTTCTCCATGCCAGTGCCCTGCCATGTGATTATCGCTTTATAGTTCACAGCCCCACAATCTTAAGCAATGGTCACTTGGGGCCTTAGTTTGGCAGATGCCCTAGATAACCACTGAGCAGTGGGGGGAGGGGGGGTGTTAACCCTGGGCTCCTGGACTCTAGGGGTAATCAGCTGTAGCCACCAAGTTGGACACTTCAGATGAGCACAATGAGTCCCTGTTGACAGATGAGCTGAGCCCAGCTCAACAGACTGAAGACAACTGAGATGGTGAGAAGAACACTGGGCTAAGAGCTGACCTAACCATTAACTGATTGCAGGAGACTCAGCAAATCAGAACCCCGTTCTGGGTCACAATGTCCTTGTGAGTAAAATACTTTCAGCTCTGGTTTCCTGGAAGCCTTGATTTTGCTATAGGGAAAAGACACTTGCTCATCTCAACATGGTAAGTCGAAATCTACTCCTGACCCTCTTCTCATTACATCCTTCACTCCTAGAAGACCAGTCCACTCCCCAGAAAGCATCTGAGTCTCTCTAATCCCAAATATACAACTCCTTCTCTCTTTGCAGGGTTACTGGACCTATATCATAGAACCAAGAGGATCTGACTCAGGAAGGGAAATAAAATGGATATATCCCAACAGCTAGAGTCTGTAGCTTTTTAGCCTTTAGCTTGAGTCAGTACCACCACCTTCCAGACTCTGTAGTTTTTCTATTTTATTAAATTCTGGAAGATGGAGAGCCCCATAGGCCCTGGTAGAGTTGGATGCCTACTCCTGGCTCAGTCAGGTACAGCCAGGTGGGCAGGGTCACTAAACAGAAGCATGACCAGTTAGACTCCCCTGCCTGTGAAAGGTAATTCCCAGAGAAGGAGGAGGCCCTAACAGGGCTGGGTACAATGATACTTCCTGGGGGACCTGAGTCTTCTCAACTCATTTCCAATGTCTAGTGATGTTCTCTCCTTTCCTAGGCCCCCATGTCAAACACTGGGAGCTAGATTGCTGCAGGTTGCAAAACTCATAGCTGAACTGCACCAAGGGCACCAGACTCAATTCTCCACAATGCACCTACTAGCAGAATAATGTCATTCATTGTACCCCCGGAGGTCAGCCCTCACTTAGAGCTTATGAATTCTGGAGATGGGTACAACACTGGCTATGATCCACCCATCCCATTGCTCTGTTCCAGAAATCCTGTAGGGGAAGCTTTATGTAATGTTTATGATAGTGCAAAGGTCTGTTCTGGGTACTGGGGATAAAGATAAAGCCATACATACAAATCCCTACTTTCAAGACAGCCGTCAGAAGAGACACCAGGAAACAGGCAGCAACACAAGAAAACAGCACCATGTGCTTTCATACACCAAATACAGGAAGTTCAAGTTAGGAGAGACTCAGGTAAGTATTTCCAGGGAAGATGGTGCTTTCCTAAATTGTGTCTGAGAGGAGTAGAGGCTATCCAGAAGAAAGGGGGGCTGAGAGTATGAGGGAGGAGGAATAGGACATGAGAAGACTCAGAGGAATTCCGCAACTCAGCAAAGGAGGGCAAAATAATGTGTGAGGCAAGGAATCTAGTGAGGAAGAGGCTGGAGGGCTCAGCAGAGGCTAGACTGAGTTAGGCTGAGCCAACCAGCCTGAAATCTGCAAGGTGTGGAGAGGGGATGGGAATGAGAGTCAGAAGCCAGCAGGGAGGTGCCTGCATCATCCAGATGAGAGACGATAAAGATATGCTGCAAGGTACAATTTAAGCTAAGATCTAAGAGACAAGAAGGAACCAACCGCAGAAAGATCAGGAAGAAGAATATTCTAGCAAGAGAAACAATGTGAAGTCCCTGGGGAGGAAACATAAATAGCTTGTTGGAGGAATAGAAAGTGGGCTAGTGAGTGGCTGAAGACAGTGAGGGCAGTGAGGTCTGAGACACAGGCAGATGAAAGTCAACCCTATAAACTTGGGGAACGTGTCTGAATTTTCTTCACAAGGAAGAAGAATTTTAAACAAGCAACTCACATGGTCCTATTAATATTTATTTTTATAACTTCTTCTTATTGCGCAGACAGGGGCCTGAAGGGAGGCAAGCATCGAAGCAGAGAGAGCAGATGGGAGTCTACTTGCACACTCCAGGATAGAGTGAAGACAGCAGTCAAGGGGTAGATGGCCATGGGCAGACTAGTCCGAAGTTTTGGAAGAAGAGGCATTTCCTGAGGTGGAAAAAAACTGGCAAATTAATGAGGTTATCTGTGGGGGAGATGGAGGCATTCCAGAAACTCAATAGTTCCATTTTGAATGTGTTATGTTTGAGGTGCATTTTAGAGATCTAAGTGGAGCTGTCAAGTAGCAGATGGTTATAGAGGTTTCTCTTTGTGGCTAGAGACATACACCTGAGTGTCATTAGCATATACATGGCATTTGGACACATGGATGGGCCTGGACTAGATAAAGAAAGACAGAGAAGAAAAGGAGATCTCCAGCCAAATCTTGTGGCCTCTCACCATTTTAAGATAAAGAGGAGAAAATTGAGGAGCAATATCAGCTGTGAGATGGAAGGAAAGAGAAGATATAGTTTTAGGGAAGCCAGAGCAGGGTGGGAGTGCATCTTAAGAATGAAATGGTGGCCAAATCTGGCTACTTTTGCAGAGAGGGCAGGAAAAATGAGGACTGGAAAATTACTATTGGATTCACATCCTTAGCCCCTAGGACCATAACGACCACATAGTAGATACTTAATAAATAGGTGAATTAATTAACTGAAGAATCAAACCCAATGATAACAAGAACAGAACATTTTTTACCTCCAGGGTACAACTCTCACCCTCCTTCCTCTTTGACAGACATTAATAACCAATTACTTTTTCTTTTTCTTTAATCGAGACCCAGCCTTGGAATCTTTGTGCTCTAGGCATACCCTGTCAAGACATTGGAACTGTCAGGCAACTTGAAGCCTCTGTGCCCTTCCTGGCATTAACTGAAAAGTCAGGGCAGGACTTGCTTATTCAACAAGGGAGGAACCAGGGACTATCTGCAAAGGGCACTGCAGAGGGAATTCCTGCGTATACAAGGAAGAGCCAGGTGATCCCTAAGACCCTTTGAAGCATCCATGGTTCAGGTGACGGTTCTCCCTGCTCCAAGCATTCAGCCACCCAAGACATAAAGAGAAAAATCCAGCCCAGCCTGGGTTAATATGTGTGAACTAAACCTTTCTTAAAACTTCTCCTATGCATTTCTTTTCCCCTTATCTTTATTGGCCTCCTGAAATGCCTTATCTACAAAGGCATGATTCTGTTCTAAATCTCTGTCTATGAACACAATTACCATTTCTGCTTCTTCCACAAGGTAAAAATGAATCACGAGATGCAAGACATGAACTTAACTTATCCACCCAGCCATAGGCAGACTGGCTTCATCTCCAAATGATGCACTCCCCCACATAAAATAAAAGCAGACGGTTTTATTCTTCAGTCCAAAGCACTTAGCATTTCAGAGAGACATCTGCTGCAGACAAATCTTGGGTCTTTGGAGCTTTAATACTTTAAAATTTATTCCTCTTCACCACCTGGAGGCTCATGAGTCCATTTGTGGACTTTTCCACCTAATGCTGCCTTGCAAGCTAATGAGCAGTTGGTTCATAGACATGCAAGTTGCAATTCTTCTATTAAAACCCCTACATCCATATTGCAGCAGGAAGGGATGAGAATTAACCATCAGGAGCCTCTCAGCAACCCTCTGCCTTGTCTTACCTTTATGAATTGCTTCAACAAACAAGTACTAAGTGCCAGATCCTATGCTGTTTTCTAGAGTAAGATCTAGAGGCATAGTAAGGAATAAGAAATAGTTTCTCTTCCCATCTGGGGCCTGTGAATGGGCTTAAGAAGTTCTATGTATCTCTCTGAAGTGATCGGCAAAATGTCCTACATGTTATATATATGTATATATATGTGTATATGTGTATATATATATATATGTATATAATATAACATATAGGCCTCCTGAGTGGTCTATAATTTTCATGGGATTCTGAATTCAAAAATGTTTGAGATCAATTGGAATCTAAAGGTTTCTCTGACATCTCCCTTTCCTTCATCCCCAGTCACATCAGACCAATCACCAAGGCTTACCAGTTGCTCTGGATCTACCCCTTCTCTCCAAGCCTCCCAACATACTCCAAGCTTCCCTGGCCCAGTGACTGACTGAAAACAGCCTCCTCATAGTCTCTTTAAGCATCCTCATCCTCCACCAATCTGCTCCAAATGCAGGCCAGGCACGTGTTTTCAGATCTGTAATCATATCATTTCAGTTCTTTGCTCAAACCTCCTCATGGCTCCCACTGAGCTTTACTGGCAGGCAGTAAACTTTCACACCATCATTACCAATCACAGTGACATCATGTTTACTGTTTTCTTGGCTCTGTGAACTCCAGCCTTATCAAAGTTCTTCCATGTCTTCTCATTCCCCATCGGCCACTGGGCTTGTGTGCATTCTGTGTCCTCTCCCTGAAAGGCTTCTCCTTTCTTCTCTCTCCAGGCTGTATCACAGTTATCACTTCTCCTGACCATCTCCTCGGCCTCCCTGACCAGATCAAACATCCTGCTGTTAAATCTCCTAGGTCCATAAACTTCTTCATAGTCTTTGCCCAAGCTGGAATTAGCAGGCTTTGCATGGCCCATTGATTAATCTCTATCCCTCAGCAAACCCGACTATCGCTCATTGTGTCCCTAGTGCTTCTCAGAACACTGGGCACAGGGCAGGCAAGGGCTTGATTAATGCCCAGTGAATGAACAAATGAACAATCAAGTAACTAAATAAATAAGCGATGTGTTAAATGTTATAGTAAAATAGTGCAGTAAGTGGTGATAGGGCACAAAAGAGGGGGACATCTTTTCAGTAGGTTGGAGCAGGAACCATGTCTCATTCATCTTCAGCATCTAGTCCAGGCTTATCAGATGGTATAGACAAGCAATGTTCATGGGGCACATGCACTAACAACAGACTCTGCCTGGGAGAGTGAGTGGGGGCTTCTGGAGGAGTCAGCAATTAACATCAGTCACAAAGGGAAACCGAAAGTATCAGATCAAAGGGAGAAAGCAGTAGCAAAGGGCAGTTCCAACAGAAAAAACAAGTAAGAGGGCAGGAAGCCACAAAAAAAGAGCGAAAGTTCTGTGGAGCAGAAGGAGGGAAGTGAAATACAGGTATAGACGCACTTCTGATCCTCCCTGCGGGAGGGAAGGACTCGTTGCCCCAGCTATGGGGTAGGCTGAGGAAAGACACCTCCAGCTGTCCCCTGCCTGGGGGTGGTCTCTGCTTTGGAAAGCTGCCTGGTTCAAGGTCACCCACTCCAAGAGCAGCACATCCCCTAGGCCTGGCTGGAAGGGGGGTATAGAAGCTTCCATTTTGGACCAGCAGGGGACAGTTCAGGGAGATTTTTAGCTCCAGTGCCCCCAATGGGACTGCCAGAGACCAACAATACTCTGAGTAAGGTTAGCAGAGGCCACCAGTACTCCCAGGAGGGCCCTGCAGCACCACAGCTTCACTGCTTCATCCCTTCCCTCCAACAGGTATTGATCTCATCTGAGCACTCAATTCTGTATCTGAGTCCACGTAGGGAAGGCAACCAGGATGGGCTTCTACATGGGAACCAACAAGAATGTGAGTTTGGAGCTAGAAGGTGAAGACCTCCCGTGCTATGCCAAGTGGTGTCAACTCTTCTACAGGCAGTGGGGAGCCAAGGAGGCCTTTTAAGCAGAGGGTGCCGAGGTCAGAGACCTGTACTGGAAAGACCTCGCCAGCTGCACTGACTATGAGGCAGGGTAAGATATGAGTGAAGAATGATCCTGAAGGAGTATGTGTCCCCAAGCATGGTGGGAAGACACTGATAGCGTGGATGAAAACCAGCATAGTTAACAATACTGTATTATGTACTTTAACACTTGCTAAAACGGTAGATCTTATGTTAAGTCTTCTTATCACAGAAGAAAATAATCATAACAAATAAAGAGGACGGGAGGAAACACTCTGGAGTCTATTGCAGAGACTATGATAGTTTCATGAGTGTATACTTATCTCCAGACTATCCAACTGTATACATTAGGTATGTGCAGCTTTTTCTATGTCAATTATACCTCAATAAAGTGGCTCTAAATGTATATATACAGCAACCTGGAAGAAGAGCCTTGCCTCCTAAAGCCTTTTTCAAGGCACTCCCAGGCAGTGGAGAATGAAAATGCTAACTGGAATGTTCCAACAGCATTAAAATACGTAATAAAACAGCAAAGTTTTACATGAAAAGAGTTGTCATCAAAGTTTTTGTTTGTTTGTTTGTTATGATTGTAGGGCTTTTTGCTTCACAGAGCAGACTTTAAGTTGCTTAAGAACATTTTCATGTCAAACAGACAGGTCTTCAAAAAAATAAGTCCAAAAGCATGAGTCTGCAAAAAAGAAGGCCAGGCTAATGCTGAGTGAAGAAGAACTTAGCAGGAATGTTCTCCATTCAACAAATATTTATTAAGCACCTTCTACATGCCAAATACTGTGCTGGGAATACAATGATGAGTAAAACCCCACAGAGTCTATGTCAGGAAGCAAGCACATAACTGGAGATATTTAACATAAATAAATTATGTGTTGCTGGGTCCAAGGTGGCCCAGCACATTGGTTTAGTCCAAATAGCCTCCTACTGGGTATTTGTTGCTCTGTGTTATTTTTGAACTGGAATTGTTTTTCATGTTTTTTCCTCATTCACCATGATATAGTAGCAAGAGTAGACAGATATACCAGTCAGGATCAGAACCTTTACGGACAGTGTGACCTTGAGCAAATTACATGTCTTTCCAGTGGGGACAATTATACCGATGTCCCAGGGTGCACTTTAGCATGCACTGAGGTACTGTGTATGATAGTTATGCTGCTACGGTGACATATCATATAAACATTTATCTTATGTGAATTCAACTGTACCAAATGGAAGTGAGAAGGAGTGAAGGAAATGATAATGTAACGATGTGACCAGGACTGACTACATAATTTGTGGGGCCTAGCAGAAAATAAAATTGAGAGGCCCCTCATTCAAAAATTAAGATTTTCAAGATGGTAACAGCAAAGTATGGAACCTTCCAGCAGGAGACTCTGCATAACCACATAGGATGCATGCCCAGGAAGCCAGGCCTGCATATGGGCCCATTCCTATTCTGGGTTCTGATATACTTCTAACACAATGAGGAGGTTGTTCTATGATAAATAGAATTACAAAGTTCAATAATATGTTTATTTTCTTGTTCTTTTGTTTACCTTGTCCACCAACTGGAAATAATCTCATTGTCTGCATAAAACAATCAAGGCTATCCTTTTTAAATCTCCAAAAGTAGATTTTGCCCTATTTTTCTCCTTTACACGCTGACTTTCTAAAGCTTGCTGAAGATGAATGTCTATAGCTGTCATTTATCTCAGGACTTCTAAAACAGAGGCCAACCTTGATCCAGGATCTGGATTGCCTGGTTTATATACGGACCCTCATGTTCAACCCTCAGCAACTCTCTATGGTAAATATTACCATCTTCATCTTGGAGAGGAGGAGGAAGCTCCAACTCAGAACAAGGAAGAGATTTGCTCAAGTTACCCAGAAAATAAGTGGCAGGTCTGGCATTCAGATGTGGATCTTTGGACCTCAGGGTCCAGTCACTTTCAATGATAACATAAGGTTTGTTCTTTCCAGCTCTCCCTTTTCTACAAACCTTGCCCCAATCCTTTGAAATGAAAAATTATTTGGTAAACAGAAAATGTATTTCTCTGCATTCTGAGAACAGAGAATGGTTAACTAATTGAGTTTGGGCATCCAAGATGAGAGGCAGAGCCATGAGAGAGCCCAAGAGTCTGACCTGTACTTCCAGAGCTCTGATTGCCAGACGGTGAAAACTCAGAACTGATGTTACTAATCTCCAGCCACCCAAATGCAAGCCCACGTGGAAAGAATGTTATAAGGAGGGGAAATAATAAAGGTCATTTTAGGATGAATGATAGATGTAATTAATGTTATTGACAATGAAAAGTCTCAGTTGCTGAGAGACAAATGAGTCAGCAATGAGCTTGATGTTGAAACTACATGCTGTTTGTTGTTGCTCAATACTGAAAAAAAAGCAATTTCTTGATCAATGCATATAAAATTAGGGATTGAAAACATCAAGTAAAAAGTAGAAAAAAGGCAGCCTGTGTGTTATATCTCCAGTGTGTACATGTGCATATCTAAACATACACACACAAGCATGTGCACTCACACACACACACACACATTTAATCTTATGCATAATTCTGGGCTTGTCACTCCTGTTTAAGAGTTTTTCTTGTCTTCTCTTAGCATGGAGGCTTTTTATAACCCAACCCTAGGTTCCTTCCCTGTCTAATCTCCAAATCCTGCTCGTCATTTCAGAAGCACATCCACTTAGGCATGAATCCTGCCCTGGTCTCCAAATCAGATATGCAAGTCATAAATGGGCATGTTTGTTTGCATAATAGTGAGAAGTTCACTGTGTTTCCCAGTTTCAGTCCAGAATGTCCCTCTTCTACCTCACCACCTGGCATCATGTCATCTCCACATTGAGTTAATCACTCCCTTCTTCCAGCGTCATCAGCAATCAGTCAATACATCTATCAGTTACAGGTATATCTTTCCAGCTCCCTCACAAGCTCAGAAAATATTTGCTGCATGGCTGGATAACATGGAAGTATCTCCCCCACTAACCCATGGGATTCTTGAGAGTAGTATCACCCTTATATGGTTTATTTTCATGCCCCCTCTGTGCTTGACATACTGTCTTGAACAAAGTAGGTGCTCAATAAATATTAAAGAGATGTATTTGCATCCATCAAGATTGCTACTAGTGATCACAGATTTGTCATATTCTGCACAACATTTGGTGCCTCTTGAAAACAGAGGCAAACTGATTATTTGATAACACAAAGATCTTACCAGACTGAGGGAGCAGGGTGAGGAAAAACATGTTCTGGACTAACACAGATGCTACTATGTCAAATTATTTAAAAATTAAAAATTGTGTAGGATGTGTAACTGATAGAACATCAAACGTGAGAGGACAACTTAACTCCAGTTGAAAAAGACTTATCTGGCCCATTTTGGTAAAGACATTAGTCTTGATCTTAGGAAATTCATGCTGATAATAATAATAGCTATCTACTGCCTTCTATGGACTGACCATGTGCCAGATGCTTGTTAAGTCCTTTAGAATATTATCATATTCGACCCTCTTGATAGGCCCATGAGGAAAGAATTATTATATCATTCCCATTCCATACCCCTTTTTGGAGACCACACTTCTCCAATAATTTACCCAAATAATTTACCCAAAGTTTCAAGCTAACAGATGGAAGAGCTGGATGCAAACTGAGGTCTGTTGCTCCAAAGCTCATGCTAAATTAGTCTGCTCTAGTCTAGTCTGCTAGTCTGTGGGTAAAAGAAGGATATCAGGTTATGTTTTCAAATGAATCATAGAGGGATCAACTATTAAAGACTCTAGTATCATTTTACAATGAATAAAACAGATCCATGGAGTTAAAGGAAGGTAAGGTCTTAGAATCACTTGACTCAAAGTCTTATGACTTTGACATTCACCCAAGCACCCTTACATCCAACTGCTGACTTAACATTTGCTTTTTTGTTTTTAACAGCTTTTTGAAGATCTGATTCATAAACTATACAATTCACCCATTTAAAGTTACAACTCAATGGTTTTTAGACTATTCACAGAGTTGTGTGTTTATCAATCACCATAATCAAATTTTAGAATATTTTTGTCACCTCAAGAAGAAATTCTGTACTCATTTGTAGTGAGTCCACATCTGACTCCTAGTCCTAGACAACCCCTAATTTGTCTGTTTGGATTTTCCTATTAAGAACATTTAATATAAGTGGAGTCATCCAATTGTGGTCTTAGGTGGACTCATAAATATATATTTAAAAAATCCTTTTGAATACCTTGAAGTCACCTCAAACTCACATGTGGCAGAAATTGGTGGCAGCAATAGGAATGGTTGAAGTGGAGTACATTTCTTCATTTGATCTTTATTAACCCCCAAATAAGCTACCCCCAAATAACCGTAAAATCTAAGTTAAAACAACAAGCTGGATGTTTGTTATGGATCAAATGTACTCCTCTTTCCAAAAACACTAGTACATCAGAAAATGAGTTCACTTGGAAAAAGGGTCTATATAGAAGTAATAAAATTAAAATGAGTTCTCATTAGAATGAGTTCTCATCCAATGTAAGTGGTGTCCTTATAAGAAGGAGAAATATGAAAGCAGACCTACATAGGAAGACTGATATGGGGAGACTGGAGTTATGATACTATAAGCTAAGGAGCTACCTACAAGAAGAGTCTGGAAATGATTCTCCTTCAGAGCTGTACAAATGAACCAATTCAGCCAACACCTTGAATTCAGACTTCTGGCCTTCAGAACTATTGAGATAATAAATATCTGTTGTTTAAACCACACACAAAGTGAGTGGTACTTTGTGATGGCAGCCCTGGTAAAGTAATACAGCATTTAAATATATCCTCTATACAAGTTTCCTAGTCATCCTTTTTGACAAATATTTTACCATTCTTAGTCTCCTCCCCAGCCAAAATCTGAAAGTCGACATTTCTCTAAAATCAAATTCATGACATTTTCACTCAATCCTGACCTTCCAGAGCTCCCTGTTTTAGGCAATAACACTATCCAAACAAATGTGTGAATTCTAGAAGTCATCATGGACTCCTCTTCTCCTTCATTCCCCCTCCCCTGACCTACCTCTCTCTCCTTCTCTCTCTCTCTCCCTCTCTCTCTCTCTCTCTCTCTCTCTCTCTCTCTCACACACACACACACACACACACATCTCTAGGCTGAGTTTCACAAAAGGATTCTAACAAGCCTTCAAATGTGGCTTAAAATATCCCAGACCATTAAAACAAACTTGCAAATTTCTTCGTGAAGACAACAAATTACTTTCAGAACCTGAAAGAAAAAGTCAAAAATCACAGAATCTCAGTAAAGAGTAGCCATACAAACCCTAATTATGACATTAGGCTCTTTAATCCATGACTCTTTGAAAGAGTAATATACCATGATCAAATGCAAATTAGTTCAGGAATGCAAGTCTACTTTCTCTCAATCTACTGGCCCAGAATGTTATCATATAAGAAAATTAAAATAGACCAACAAATTTTACTACTAAAATCCTGTATTGCAGTTACTGGTTAGCCTAATCTATTCCCCCCAAAAATTTCTAAATATTTTTTCATGTGGTTTTTTTTCAGGAATCTTTATAAGTTACTTGGCTCTGGACACTATGTTTTCCCCCTTTTTAAATACACTAATGGTGTTTTGAAGCCTTAATCCATTGAAATGTCTGTCCACACAGAGCGTCTTGCCAATATAGATACAGAAAAATCCCTGAGTGCCAACATTTAATGGAAGTGACCAGTTGTATAATAATCAAAAACAACCTTCCCCACATATGAATTTCTTTTTAAAGCCAAAAATCCATTAACTGGAAAAATTTTCCTGAAAAACTTCCTTTAGGTCTGAATTTCCTCCCAACTCAATGTCACTGCTATGATTATCTATTGCTGTGTAACAAAATTTCCCCCAAATAAAAAAGCTATTACTTACTATCTTTCATGGTCCCATGAGTTGAATAGGCTCAGCTGGCTCATTTTCCCATTGAGTTTCTCTTGTGATTGCAATCGATTGATAGCTGATCTACACTGATCTAAAATCTTGCCTGAGTTGAAGATCCAAAATGGGTCACTCATGTAGTTGGCAACTGATGCAGTCTATTGGTAAGAAGATCCAAGGAACTATTGACCAGGACACTTTGCAACAACTCAGATAGTCAATGCTGTCAGAGTGGTAAGCCCAGGGACATTAACGGGCATAGCAGCCAACGTTTGGATGGGGCAGCCCACTGCCAGGTCAATTACAGCCTCTACAGAAAACTCATGGAAGGATCTTATGACATTTAGAAGTCTGGTTCTCAGTCCTGTTTGGAGACCTCTGGAACACCACTTCTAACATTCTTGAAGGCTCTTCATACACTTGGCTTTGTGCTGGACAAACATGGGTTCCCCTTGAGTAAATCTGGCAACTTTCTAAACCTCCTCTTTAAAATGGAGACAGGGGTGCCTGGGTGGCTCAGTAGGTTAAGAGCCAGACTTTGGCTCAGGTCATGATCTCACCCTTTGTGGGTTTGAGCCTCACATCAGGCTCTGTGCTGGCAGCTCAGAGCCTGAAACTTGTTTTGGATTCTGTGTCTCCCTCTCTCTGTCCCTCTCCTGCTTGTCCTCTGTCTCTCTCTCTTTCTCTCTCAAAAACAAATAAACATTAAAAATGTTAAAAAAAATAATAAAATAAAATGGAGACAGCATCACCCAAATTTGCAAAGTTGTGGTGATATTTAAAAATGTTAATAATGTGGCATCTGGGGCACCTGGGTGGCTCAGTTGGTTGTGTCTGACTTTGGCTCAGGTCGTGATCTCAGAGTCCGTGGGTTCAAGCCCGGCTTGGGGCTCTGTACTGATAGCTCAGAGCCTGGAACCTGCTTCAGATTCTGTGTCTCCCTCTCTCTCTGCCTCTCCCCTGCTAGCTCTCTGTCTCTGTCTCTCAAAATAAAATAAAGACATAAAGAAAATTTTAAAAATAATGTGGCATCTGGGTGGCTTAGTTGGTTAAGCATCCAACTCTTGGTTTCTGCTCAGGTCATGATCTCATGGTACATGGGTTTGAGCCCCTCATGGGGCATTGTCAGATGCAGAGCCTGGTTGAGATTCTCTCTCCCTCTCTCTCTCTGCCCCTGCCCTCTCTCTCTCTCTCAAAATAAATAAACTTTTTAAAAAAAGTTAATACAGTGTGAGGTACTTTGTACATGCCTTGTACATGGTGGGGAGTTGGTTAATGAATGGTAGCCATTATCATTACAACTAATATAATCATTGTTTTGCAGAGAAAAAAATGGGTATATTTGATTTTACCATGGGTTCCACTTTAATATAAAAGTCAAATGAGACTACTCAATCTACATTTCCTCATTTTGTTTCTTGTCTGAACATATTTTCATCCTATGTATGGATTTTAAAAAAGAGAGAGAGAGAAAGAGTGTGTGTGTGTGTGTGTGTGTGTGTGTGTGTGTGTGTAAGCACTGGGAAAGCGGATTGGGAGAATATACATACCAAATGTTAAAACTGATCATCTTTGGATGATAAGATTAGTCACACCTTTATAAATTCCCCCACATTCCAAATGTTTATAATAAGCATTGCTCTTAAACTCCAAAGAGAAAAAAAGTACAGTGTTTTTCCATGTATATCAGACTGCTTGGCCATATTATAAAACACACAAAAAACTATTTTTTTGCTGCCCTGAGGAACCTATAAACAATGGAAACTATCATGTCTTTGGAAGAAATTGTTGTTCATTTATTCACCCTCCTTTCTTCATTTAGTTAATAAGCAGTCATCGAGACCTGTCATGGGCACTCTGACAGACTCTAGAGATACTTATATGAAATGAGACCTTCACCCCTCTTTAAAAACACCACTCATTCCAGAAGCTTCCTGTCTGTCAACTTCCTGCCACAGCCTTGCCCTCCAGCCCTCCTTCCAGGTCTCTCCCTCTTTGACATCCCCACAGTTTGACCACACCTCTGCCATAGCTCTCACTACAGTCTGACTTGTGTCAAAGGAACCAAAGCATGAGTTTTTGCCCACAACGGACCATGGGCTCCTTGGAAGCTGGGACTCACCCCTCTCTCTGTCTCTCTTCACCCTCATTCACCCACCAGTCCTAGTAGATGCCAAATAGTTGTATTTTGAACTGATTGTTGCCCAAATCCCTCATTTTATAGTTAAAGTAACCCTAATCAAGGCAAGTTTGTGAATCACACAGCAAAGCCAGAGCTAGGATCCCCAGCAAGTACCACTGTGCTCCAGCAGCCAATGCTACAGCCGGCTGGGAGATGTGGGACATGCACCAAGTTGGACATCAGGAACCAGGTGCACTTCTGTCCATGGGATTACAGACAAGTTGTTCAAGAACCCTTCTCCACAACTACCTTCCCCACCAGAAACTCTGCCCCATGGTTTGGACACTCCTCTGCCCGCCCTGGGAGAGAGCCCAGCCTAATTAGATGAAGTAGTTTCTCAGCTTCCTTATATAGCTTGGAAATAGCAGAGCAGAAAAGTATAGAGCTCTGAGCTAAGAGGCCTGGGTTTGCATTGTATTTCTTCCTCTTACCATCTGTTTGATACTGGTTAAATCACTTCCTTACCAAGCCTCAGTTTCTTCAACTGTTAAATAGGAGTTATAGCATCTACTGCGAAGGCACAAAGTAGGTGACCAGTGAAGGAGAGCTGTGTGTATTACTGTTTTGACAATGCCACAATGCGTTGCTTGTTCACAAATTCAAGTTCCCTCTTGCCAAATATCTGCCCACAATTTCATCTTTCACCCCCTTCCCTCTGCATGGGTCTCTTGGGCCTCATCTTCATGCTGCCTGGCTGGACAACGGCTTTTTCTGGAGCTCCTAAGGAGCCAACTTTGGAGAGGATCTAGGTGCCCATGGGGGATTCTTCTCTACCTTAGGAGTATCTGGCTCCTTGGTACCCCCAAACACTCTCTCTGCCTCTTGCCTAGAATCCCTGTCTGCTACATATTTTCTTGAAGAAGCCATTTAAACAAAACAGTCTATTAAAAGACAGTGTACTAATCAGAGTCCTCATTTTTACTTGCTCTGGGTGCCCAGAGAAAAGAACAACTAGTATGATTTAGAAGTGTTCAGTGTCTCCTGAAAGAAGTTTTATTAGGACTATACTTAAAGGAAGGGTATAACTAGGATCAAAGGGTTTGTCAACTCATACAAGTAGCCCCAGACATGGATGGGATTCAGCATAGGTGCTACAGAGAGAGAGCATGATGTTGTATGATGAGTAGGTGTGGGGAGAGTTAAATGCTCTTAAATTGCAATGAGAGCCTCAGTTCTCCCCCCTACCGGGTACCGGCCCTCTCTTCAGTTCAACTTTGCAGTTCTGTCTCACTCTGAGCTAATCTGGACATGCTTACATGGTGACAACAGAGGAGGAGACAGCAAAGCCCAGGGAGCAAAGCCACTTCAAGACACTATATATATCAGGTCTGCTAACGCCCAAAACAAGTCACACAGATAAAGAGACTGTCAAAGGGCCAGGCAGAAAAGAGGCATGATTAAAATAGACTCTAAGAATCAGCAGACTTGAATGCAATGACCCAGAGAAGAAGGGAAATAAAGTGTGGCCCCCACCAGTTCTTCCTGCCCAGCCAACTTCTACCATATCTGCACAATAGATTTTAAGGAAAGGACATGGGAGAGGATGGCTGTGAACTCGTTGTGAGTCCCAGTCTGCTCTCATTCATTTTGACTTGAAAAGGCCCTTGCATCTTGCTTGTCCTCCTCCAATTTTCCAGTCGGGGGGGTGAGGGGAGCGGGGAGAGAGATGCAAATTCTTGCTCTCAATTCTTCCCACATTTTTGTCGTTGTTTGTGATTTGTTGTGTTTTGTTTTGTTAAGAAGGTCTTATTAAGGACACTCAACAAAGACTTTCTGTGGTTCCCCATGGCCTATCAATAAATTCCAAACTCCTTAGCTACACATTCAAAGACCCTCCATGATCTGAGCACTTTCTTACCCCTAAGCTATCTACATCTTGCTTTGTGCTGGGTCTGTTTCTACAGAAATCTTATCTTGACTACTCAATTGTGGGCTTCTTCCAGACAGGGATTGGGAGTTAAACAACATTTATCAGAAAGCCTGGCTCATAGCAAGCACCTAATATGTTTTTTTACTCTGGGTTAAGGTAAAATATTAAACAACTCCAAGACATGGCTAACCTGTATAGTGGAAAGAGCACTGGATGTAGAGTCAGAAGATCTAGTTCTAGGTATTGACTCTGTTTTTATCACCACTGGGTGACCCTGAGACCATTGTTTATTCTCCCCAAGTTATAATTTTCTTATCTAGTAGGTAGATGTGATAACATCAGCTTCCCTGGTTATCAAGGGGGTGTGGGGAATGAAATTGCAAATATAAAGAAAAAGATGCAGTGTGACCTAGAAAGAAATGTGACTAGAATTATTATTCAAACCAGAGTCTTTGAGGAACCCAAGGTTGTTACTACCAGACCTAGTAGAATGACAATGTAGAATTCAACAGGGGGTTTTTCTCTCCTTCTGAAGTCAATTAACTAAGCATTCTTTTGCAAAAACTAAAGTCATATTTTATTTGAACAAATTGTAGATCTTAAAACTAGAGGTAACATCATTGACTTCAAGTCTTTACATGAGATAAATGAATCATTTTGTTAGAAGTAAAATGTAAGAGGTAATAAGGCATCATTAGACCCAGTTTACATCAAGACCACCATGTGGCATGGACGCCAAACAATTTGCACAAGCTAACAAGCTGTGAATCAAATACTATACAAAATACCTCAGACAAATTAGTTACAAAGATCATGGGAACACTTTCTATAACTGCTCCAGGCTGTCAAGATATGGATCTCTCAAAGAATAGTATTGAGGTGAAGGGAGCTTTCACAAAGGGCAAAAACAGCCAAGAATTTCCCATGTGAGAACTCATTTGAAACCAACACAATTTGGTGCCATTGCAAAAATAAAGACTTTTGTCTTTTTCTGTCACAAAATTCAGCTCACCAGCAGTCCAAACCTGTTTCTCCACTAAAGACCCAGAGCTCAAGTGGCTCCACAATGGGAAGATCCTCCTCTCATCACATAAGCTTTTTATTGCTCTGGGAGAGATTTCAGTGCTGAGAAAGGAGGAGGAGGGACCTGAGTGCAAGAGGAAGCTCCACCTTCTACCCTGGGGGGCTTTCCCATTCAGGTTTTGCAGGTATCTTGTTGGAAGCTATTCCATTTCCTTAAGTAGCCTCCTTTTAACTGCCCCTGAAATCCATTCCAGAAAAAGAGGGTGGTCCCAAAGAGTTTAGTTATAAAATTTAAACTATAACTTTATTCCCAGCCGTTGTGGACTTGGGTTGCAGTCATACTTGCCAGGAGGCACAAGAAGGGGTTAGCTCCATGGGAACAAGTGGAGACTTGAACAGACCCTTCAGTTGGGAAACATTGATCTTTAACTTAAGTTCGCCTGAAATTCTTTCATTCAATTTAGAATTTCAGTTTGGCTTCCTCTAAAAACCCCACAAAAGAGTATCTTTGGGGGCAGATTTCATAGAATTCCATTAAGGAATTCTTAGAGGGTGTCTGATCAACCATTTTACTCTGAAGGTAGGAATGCAGAGGCCCAGAATGGTTAAGGAATCTGCCCAAGATAACCCAGGAAGTTAGTAGCAGAGTAAATATAAAACCAAGTTTTCATCACCCCTACTCCAGCCACTTTCAACTGGGCCATATTCAACTCCTCAGCTGACTAGTAACATCCCAGCAAAGATTGTTGTATCCAATAAGCCACCTCCTTGAGCTTTACACTAAAAGGAAAAAAGTGAATAGGAAGCCATTTACTCTCTGAATGTTCTCACAGTCTAAACAGAGAGACACAGTCACAAAACAAAGACAAAAGTAATCCAGTGGAATAGTGGTTCAACTGAGGCTTGCACACAGTACAAGGAGAAAACAGAAGAAAAAACACCTTCTGGGAGACAGGATTGTAAAAGCTTCTCCAAAATATGACAGTTGAGCTGACTCTGAAAGGGAGAATGTGATGTGCACAGAAATGAAGGACTACATGCTATACCCAAAGTCGTATTTCAAGAACTCTGAAAAGGATCTAGAGAACAGAATGGTGAGAGATGCTAGGACACAGGTCACAACTGCATCCTGGATGACCTTGTACATCCTGACAAGGAACAGGGATTTTACCTAGCAGGCAATGGAAAGTCTATTGTTTTGCTAGGGCCGCTCTAATGTTATACAGCAGACTAGTGGCTTAAACAACAGAAATTTATTGTCTCACAGTCCTGAAGGCTGGAAGTCTGAGATCCAGGTCTCTGTAGGGTTGGTTCCTTCTGAGCGTTGTGAGGAAGAATCTGTGCCATTTCTTCCTAGCTCTTGGTACTTTGATGGCAATCCAAGTGGAGATTTTGAGTAGGCAGTTAGAAGTACAAGAAATAATGGGGTTTTCTTGCCACAACTATTGGAAATGACCTACTATGTGGGTGGCAGTCTTCTAGAGTTTGAGGTACAAATGTGAATTACAGCAGACATTCTTGATTGCATAAACTCCAACTCTATTTCCTTCATTTTTAATGGAAACTCCTTGATTTTTTCATGTTCATCTTCTTTCTTTTTAATATTTAAATTAAGAGCATGAGAGACAGAGCAAGCAGGGGAGAGGCAGAGAGAGAGAAGGGACAGAGGATATGAAGCAGGCTATGCCCTAACAGTAGAGACCCCCACAGGGACTTAAACTCACAAACTGTGAGATCATTACCTGAGCAGAGGTTGGACACTTAACCACTGAGCTACTCAGGAGCCCCTCATGGTAATCTTCTTATATTTTCAAGGAAGATGGCTCCAGGCTAGGTCCAAGAATTGAATATTGATCAGTTCAAGCCAACAGAGACAATTTTATTCCTTTTGACAAGCTTGATTTAAGCAATACAATGCTGGCCAAAGAGACAAAAAAGGAAAATCTGTTGGAGATTTCTATACAAGGCTTTGCTTTCTTTTAAAAAGAAAGAGGTGATGGGGCACTTGGGTGGTTCAGTTAGTTAAGGCTCCAACTTCAGCTCAGGTCATGATCTCATGGTTTGTGAGTTCAAGCCCAACACTGATCTCTCTGATGTCAGCACAGAACCTGCTTTGGATCCTCTATCCCTCTCTCTCTATGCCCCTCCCCTGCTTATGCTATCTCTCTCTCACAAATAAATAAACATGAAAAAAAATTTAAGAGATAGGTGAGATGAAACTTGTTTTCTTCTGGACATACTTGTATGATAATTGGGGAGCTGACATTGCAACATCTTGATATCATGAGGGGACAGGATGAATGCTAATAGGCTTCTAATGGCAAAGGGAAGTGATGGGAACATTTATGTCCCTGTTGACACCTTTTACAATTGGAATAGCTAAACTGGAAACTCCTACCTTCTAACTCTTCTTTATGTTGGATTCTAAAGCTTTATCAATATTTAAACTACTCTAATTTGATTTTTTTTTTACTTTATAGCTAAGAGTGCCCTAATTCATACATGATTATGAAGCACTGTTTCCTTAAAGAGGAGCAAAGCACACTGCACATACAGAAGAGAATACAAGGATAAAATGTGATGTTGTAGCAGAGGTAAAGAAGATGAACGGAGCATTCTAAGCAGATATAAGATGAAACATCTTACTCTAGTAGTGAAGACCCAGAAGGTTTCATTATAGAATATTTAATAATATAACTGACATTTATTCATTAAGGTTTTATATACAGCATTATCTCATATATGCTTCACGACTTTCCCACAGAGAAGGTGCTATCATTACCCCTGTTCTTTAGACGAAGAAGCTAAGGTTCTTGAGGGTAAAGTCACAAAACAGCCAGTGGCAGAGCCGGGACTCTAAAAATGTCTCTTTAGCCCCAAGGACACTTCAGCTCTAAGCTATACACTGTTTCTAATCATGTCCTCCCAAACGAACTGAGAACTAGTGGAGATTAAGAAATGGTCTCTTATTCTTCTAAATCATTTTTGGCAATAGTGCAATATTCTTCTTATACTATGGATTGATGAAGGAATTAAATTTAAAAAATAAGGGAGGAAGTAAGAAAGGATGATCAATGGTAGCAAAATGGGGTGCCTGGGTGGCTCAGTCAGTTAAGCATCCGACTCTTGATATGGGCTCAGGTCACGTTCTCACAGTTCATGCGATGGAGCCATGCATCAGGCTTCAGCTGAGAGCACAGTGCCTGCTTGAGATTCTCTCTCTCTCTCTGCCCTTCCCTGGCTTGTGCTCTCTCTCTCTCTCAAAATAAATAAACATTTTTAAAAGTAGAAAAACATAGGGAGAGGGAGGATAGAGGATAGGAAGAAGGGAGGATAGAAGAAAAAAGGAAGAGAAGAAAGAAAGAGGGAAGGCAAAAAAAAAAAAAAAGGAAGGGACAAGGAAAAGAATGATGAAAAATATGGGGAAAGGTGAAGAGAAGATAAGAAGTTAGAAGAGAGAACAGAAAAGGAGAGGAAACATGAAACAAGAAAAAGAAAAATGAATCCAGACTCATTAACCTGTAAAGCCAATGTAATCTCAAGTGCATCTGATTTGAGAATCTCACGTCAGAGGGATCAGGTATTATTAGGCCTATTTTAAAGTTTCATGTTTGGAATTAACACCAAGAAAATGTTTTCATTCCACCTTTTTCTTTAGACATTCTCTTAACTTATCCTTCCTCCTCTCTCTCTCCTGTGTTGTGTTCTTTACAATTTATCAACACTCAAGAGTTCTCTTTTTTTCACTTGACCTCACTTCTTTCCTCTTTGCATCTACTCCCTCTTCCTGTCTTCCGTGTCCCTCTTTCATTCTTCCCTGTGCTACTTTCTTCTGCACTTCTTCTGTCCCCATGGTTTAAAATATTAAATACCTCTTAATAATGAGGAGAATTCAAGGAGGAAAGTTTAAAAATCACCAAGTGTGGTGTATGCATTTGCTTGAAATATTTGACCACATATTTGACTACACGAGGTGATTGGGCAAAGTTGAATCAAGTTGCAGTCACTGTTTACTAATGAAGAGGCCAAAAGTTTGGGTTAGAAAATACATGGAACTCCCATCAGCTCTCTATCCCCTTCCTCGTATAGAAATTACTAATCAGTCATGGTACCCACATCCCTGTGGCACTACATCCAGCCTTGAGATCCTCTGCTTCACTGTCCTGTAAGTAACCACCAATAGTAGCCAATATGGAATACTGGAATGAAGTCTAATTGACCATTCTGGACCCAAAGTCTGGGGTAGGTTCAAGCTGCAAGTGGTATGCATTAATATGAGTCAACAACTGGGTTGAGATAATAAAGGGATTGTGTCCAATTATACACTTGCTTACCCATCCTACAAATTTTTGTTAAATATTCTGTGTGCTTGACACTGTCATGAATAAGACAGTCTTTCTAGGAACACATGGGCTAGTCAACAATGTATATAAGTTAACAAAAAGTCACAATCCAGAATTATAAAGCTTTTGCTAGAGCTAACCCATGGGGGCTGTGGAAGCATCCACTGGATACCACAAACCCAGCCTTAATTGAGTACCTTCTAGTGTAAGGCAACCCAGCAACCCTGACTCGTAGTCCTGCACTGGTCCATGTTATAGAAATGGACTGAGTGCCTCTCTACTTCTGTCTGCTGTTATTGGTGACATGCTACTACCCAAGGGGCTCTGTCCATCTTGTGCATATTTCACTGTATTAGCTCCACTAATTTCTGTTGCCCCTGTTATTGATTCATAAATTCAACCATCCAGTTAATCATTCTGAAACACTTACTGAGCTTCCATTAGGTGTCGGATACTGTGCTGGGCACTGAGTTTCTTGATGAACATGACAAGGTCTCTGGTCTCATGGCATTTATATTTTATTAAGGGAAGACAAGAGAAGCTGTTAGCATAATCAGCTTTTTATCTCAGTTTGCCCACTAGGTAAGGCTTCTATTCTCCCTGTGGTCCATGGTACCCTATATTAAGCTCGGACAGTTGAGCATGTTCAAGGCTTGTGTTTTGTGACACATTATCTGGTTGTGTTCCACAAGGTGTCAACAGGTGTTCTATACCAAAAATAAGAAAAGTAGAAATAAATATTGTGTATTATTCTATACACTTGGAACATCTTCCACAGGTTTCTATACTTCCATATTTATTTACCTCTAGATATACGAGTGACTCTTGACTCTAATAATACACTAATGTGTCAATATAAGTAAAATACCATGAAAGGCATCTAACTCATTACATGTTAGCTATTTTATAAGTAAGGATCAGATTATGCTTCTGTAACAAACAAGCCAAAAATTCCGATGGCTTAGAATAATGAAAAGTTACTTTGTGTTTACTCTACATGTCCATGATAAGTTGGTGCTGGAGTAGGGAGTCATCTTCATTCAGGGAATGCCACCAGCCATAGAGACAAGGAAAAAGTCAATTGTGGAAGTGAGCACTAGCAATTACACGTCACTGCTACTCACATTTCATTGGCCCAAGCAAGTCATGTGTCTGCCCTTAACTTCAATAGCAGGAGATATTCATTCTTTCAGTATATCCAGAAATGGAGGAAGATGGAGGACTGGTGAGGAGTAATAAGGCTTATGGCAGGAATCATCTATATGTCTATTTTTTATTACTATCATTATTTTTATTATCATTTATATCAAAATATATAATAATATTACATACTTTCAAAATTACTCAACAAAACCACCATTTTCTCATAGGACACCAATTGATAAGGAACATACCTTGGAAAATGCTTTTCTCTGTAATCACTCAAAATTTCTTTCACACTCCTCTACCCCTCCAACATTTTGCTTATACTTATCTCATCCACTTGTCCCTGAATCCTTTGCTCTGACCCCTGATGTTAGACCTCTAATTTAGAAGTCACCTAGTCTCCTCTTGATACTTTGGGTCTTTGTCCCCACATCGATTTCCAACCTCTCTTTTTGTCCTACTTCAGCACTCATCGTGCTTGTTGGACCCATTGCCATCTCCTAAATCACCCCTCACACACCCCACACATGCATCCCCACCTTGGCAGGTCTCTGTGTCCAACTTCAATGAAAGAAAAAAGAGTAATTTGGATGATCAGCCAGCAGCAAAGCTTTTGTTGGTACGTGTACCAACTGAGGATCACACAAAGAGAATCCAATGTATCTTCAAAAAAAACAAAAAACAAAAAACTTTCAGCTTCTGGTAATTTCCTGGAATAATAATTGGTTCTCTACGGGGTGGGAGAAAGGAGAATTTGTGGCCCTCATTACCCCTTTTGCAGTTGGCTATTCTGGGTGGAAAAGTTGGAGGAAACGACTCTAACAACACGATGCTGGCCCACTTAAAACTTCTATTATGAAACTGAGTTGCATAAGCTGTAAGAGAAAATAAGTTATATTCTCAGGAACAAATTCTAGTGAATCAGCTCATTTTAGCCTCACATCTTCATCTGTCTCTGAAGAGGCTTATTTAAATTTTAATAGAAAATATTCAATGTGGGGCTCAAATGGAGGGAATGAAAATAACACTGTTTATCCCCAAGATAAAATTGTGTCGGGAGTAAAAAAAAAAAAGAGAAAAATACAATGCTAATTTCTTGAAAACAAACCTCCTATGTCCCACTTTGTAGGGACTGGACAAAGCAATATAAAGTCTATTGTACTGAACAAAAGCGACGATGGTACATTTAGAGACTCACTGTCCCTTTCTATTTGGCTTTTTAAAAAATCATTCAAAGAAGAAAAGTGCCCTTGGGGGAAAGTGAGAAAAGCTTTCAAAACAAATTTTTGCTACCATCCTGGAGTAGTTGCAGAGGAAAAGGAAGAGAAACAGCATGGGGTAACAGGAAAATCTTTAATGGGCTTGGAAGTAAAAGATCTGAGTTCAAATAATGTCTTTGCCACTTTCCAGCTGTATGGCGCTGGATAAGTGAATTAACAGTGCCGGAGTGTAGATTATTTTCTACACACATACACACACAAACACACATATACACACTATTCTTCAAATAGTAACCTGAGTGAGTTTTTAAAAATATATTTCATGCCAACTCTCTTCCTAGAACCACTCAGAGGATTCCCATTTCCCATTATCCTTAGGATAAAAATCAAAATCATGAGAGGCCCTGCAGTAACCACCCCCTCACCACCTTTGACCTAAGGGACACTCCTCTAATAGTGTCCTAGCCAGCCTTCCTGGTGTTTATCTATGAATAAGAGACCTACTCCTTTTTGCCGTAAGACTTATACAAAGGATGATTCCTAGAGTAGGAACAGACTTCCCCTCATATCCTCCATCCTCATTACCTGAACAATTCCTGCTCAACCTACAGGCCACAGAACAGCAGTCACCTGCTCACGTATACCTGTCCTGACCTTCAGTGTCATTCCCACCCCAGACTATGCCAGAGCCTCCTGATTTATACTTAATTTTGTACCTATTGAAGCTCGCTTAATACCTCCCCCAAGAATGTAAGCTCTTGAGAGCATAGTAAAACCAGGCCCATGGCCACCTCTCTGTTTCTAGCACGTGACATACCCCTGAGCATATAGCAATATAGTGTCATGGTTAAGAGCAGACATCACTACTAGACTATCTGAATTGATATCCCTCCACTGCTTAGCAGCTGTGTGACCAATGATTTAACCTCCTTATGTCTTCATCTCTGTATATGTAAAATGGAAATGACCAGGTATATCGAGTGTGAGGATGAGATTATTTAATACATGAAAAACCCTTAGAACAGAACCAAGTACATGTTAAGCCCTGTATGAGTGTTTCTTATTCTGACTAGAGAAGGCTGTCAATATAAACACAATGGAGGAAGAGCTAATTTTCCTAGGGGAGCATGTTTTTAGAGTTTGCTATTTAATTTGAAGTTCACATTCCTGTTCCAATAACCCTAGATACTTGACTTTCCCAAGTACCATCTGTATTACACCCCCATATGCTTTTGCACATGCTCTTTTCTCATTATTCCCAGTCCGTTCCTCCTTGATTACAGTTCTTTACAAACCTTACATGCATCCTAAGCCAATTGTCCCTCTTCCTCCAAGATCAAGAGACATTAACGTCCTTTTCCTTTGTTCTATAATAAGATGGATGGATGGATGGATGGATGGATGGATAGATAGATAGAATGATACATTGCTCTTCTTCACAGCTTGTGTGTGTGTACATATATATATATATATATATATATATATATATATATATATAAAAGATCGTTGGTTCCCCTTCCATTTTTATGTGGTTCTCATGCTATGCACATTCTGGATTCTTTGTTTTTCTCCAGTAGAGAAACCCTAGGAGAACTGATCAGTTTTTGCAGATATCAAACCATGACATATAAAAATCTTGATAGAGAAACTTTAAAAAAAAAAAAAAGGGGGGGGCGCCTGGGTGGCTCAGTCGGTTAAGCGTCCGACTTTCACTTAGGTCATGATCTCGCGGTTCGTGGGTTCGAGCCCCGCATCGGGCTCTGTGCTGACTGCCAGCTCAGAGCCTGGAGCCTATTTCAGAGTCTGTATCTCCCACTCTCTCTGACTCTCCCCTGCTCACGCTGTCTGTCTCTCTCTCTCTCCTAGAAATAAATAAAAATATTTTTTAAAAAAATCTTGATAGGGAAACTTTTGAATTATACTGATGATATTACTGAAGGAATGTCCAAGAAATGTACTGAGGTCAGATTACTTACAACACCCAGGTATTCAATCCAAAAACAAAGACTTGATTCACTAAGATGAGACTTCTTTTAACTTTTACATCTATTAAGCCCTAATATTACTCCTGCTAGTTATTGATTTTAGGGAGTGAGGATTTGGGGGAGCCATGGCAGTGTCTGCTCAGCATGTGAACACCCTCCTTTATCTAAGAATACCGAGAGGAGTAGGAACAGGACAGTGTCTCCAGGAACAGAAGCCAAAGGAAGACAGATACTCCCACCATTCTTTAGTATTGAGGGCACCAGCATACGACCACCTACATGTGACCAAATGGACGCTCACAGCTTCCATCTTTGAACTTCCATCATTGAACTTTAGAGTGATTTAGAGGCCCAGGGGCCACCAAAAATTATTTGTCAAATAGGCTGATTCAAGAATCCAGTGGTGTGGTGGGAAGTGTCCGTTTCAGAGATGGTAGAGTGAGCATCCTAGCCCAATGGGTCTGTGATGGGCTGGTGGCTGGGCCTTGCCTCCTTTGGTCGCTGCTCATTCTCCAAAGCTTCCCATCACAAGTAGTCTTCCACTGAATTTAATTTCTAATTAAATAATCCAGAATTTCTTTTTGTTCTTTGCAAACCAGGAACACTATAGAGAAAAAAGTACCTGCTGTGTACAATTATCTGTATTAACTTCTATGTACCTGCTATGTACAATTAACTGTGTTAACTGTGTTTCCAATAGAAATATTCTATTTTTTAGAACAACTCTATTGTTTAGATGCAGTATGGATTCTAAATGTTAGAAGCATGTAAACAATAGAGTTGTTCTAACAAATGGGATTTGTAATGATGAAATCATTTCTAATAATGATTAAATCATTTATTAAATCATTTCTAATAATGCATGAGTTTTCCATGGTTCATCATGCATGGTAATAATGTGACCCAATGGGCTAAAAATACCTGCTGTCTGATGTATCAGTGGCACCCTCTGTGCACACCATGAGGGTTTTTGGTCACTTATGTGATTTGGGACAGATAAAAACTATTTTGAGCCTTTGAATTATAATTGCATAATACACACACAATTTCTAAATCTCCATGATAATTGAATTTGTAAAAAGCCAAGAAAAAGTCCCAACATAATGTACCCAGAAAACATTAAGGCTGGATCAAGCCAATCTCTCACTCTGTTATTATTTACTCTTTTAGGGTTGATAAACCTATACTTCAGAAACAGTCCTACAATGAAAGGCACCCAATCTCAGACATTCTGGATAAATGGCCTCCTTCATTTCTCCTTTGCATCTGTGGAAACTGAGGATAAGATGGGCTGTATAACTTATGTTTGAGACGCTACACTAGTAAATTTGAGACATCGTGTTCACATTTACATTTCCTATCTATCTCTCTAAAGAGAATTTGTCTAACTTCTAATTTGCTCCCTTTTTCTTCGGGTGTATTTGCAAAGAGCTTAGAAGAGCACTGAGCATATAGTAAGTAATATATACCTGTCAGCTGTCAGATCATCATTGTGATTCAACCCTTCTTTAACCCATCCACTGGATTTTAATTTCAATCATTGCATTTTTTAATCTCCAGCTTTCATTCTTTTGCCAAACCTGCTTGGTTATGATTGATAGTCTCTTTTTCCTTGCTATATTTATTCCACAGTTTACTCCTTCAAAGATGATATTCTTAGGTAGTATATCTTCTGTATCTGATAATCCCAAAATCTGAAGACCTCTAGAGTCAAAACCTGCTGGTAATTGTTTCTGCTGAGTATCACTTATGATGGCTTGTTTCATAAATATTTGGTCATTTTCCATTAGGAGTTTTTGTATTTGGCTGAAGTTAACCTGTTGGCATCGTGAAGGCCCTGAGATGAAGTGGGTGACCCCTTAAAAGAATTTGCACATGGTGTTTCTGGACACCAGAGACTACTCTCAAGCAAGGGCCACTTTAGTGTCTTCACTTTATTTTTCGTGATGTCATGGATGGTGCAAAATAACCCTAAATTCACATGAGAATAAGCCTGGATCCAAGCTACCCATTTCCAGGGGAGATAGGCATGGTCATTAACTGAATTCTATCCAGAGGCACAGGAGAAACAAACGTACTTTCTTGTCAGTTGCAGAAAGATATTTTTTGTACCAGCTTTTCACTGATCATATAGCTGCTTTAAGGGTCATGGTTTACGAGGAGGACTCAAGCCCAGTATCTTCCCTGTTGTGTGAACCCCAGATCTATTTCTCACAGTCTGTGCGATCAATGATCCTCAAAACTTCAGGTACCTGGTTGTGTCATTTTACCCAAGATTATTCTGCCTTAGGATTACTCACCTCTCTGGTTTCAGTTCATGATTTGCTGGTTTGCAGTTTTATCCTTTAAGAAATTCCTTACTACTTGTGGGCTCAGTCACACAAGTGTGTATTTGTATTCTTTTGTTCTTCCCTTCTTTCTTTATTTTCTAACTTATTCAACACATATACATTCCATAGCAGAAAAGCTCTTCAGGCCATCTTGTCCACACATAGCTGGAAGAGGAAATTCATGCAAAGCTTGGGGATGACTGCAGTGATAATGACTTTGCTCCAACCAAAATCAGCCTGGGAGAAAGGGCCATACAGAGACTTTCATCCCTCTGGCTCCCACTCCTTTCAAATATACCCAGAAGAGTCCTGCCAGCCCCTAGGAGGGTGTCTCCTAAGCCTTCTATGAATTTCCTAACTTTTACCTTTTTCTCTTGTCCTCTCTGGATCACTATGCTGCTATTACCGGTCACCAAAAATACCAAAGTGGCCACTCTGGTCCTGCTGCTGTTGCCAAAAGCAAGGACATTGACTTCAGGACCAAGAATGTGAATGCCAAGGGTCACAGCACCATCCCACTTCCCCCAGCTGGGTCACTCCTGTGACCAAGGCCACCATGTCAAAGCTATTGGCATCTTGGTCCTCAACCTCTACAGTAATCATTGAAGGTCACTTAATTTTTTTTTTTTTTTTTTTTTTTTTTTTTAGCAGTGAGGATCAGGGTCAAAGATATTCATTATCCTTGGGAGTAACATCTGCTGAGTGCACTAGGCCCTGTGTTATTTCTCTATGTACATTATCTCATTCATTCCATGACAATCCTACTGTGTCAAACCAGGATCTGCCAATCCAACCAAAATGTCTTCTACTTTTTTCAAATGAGTGTCTAAACCACATCATAGCTAAGAATGCTGCCTTTGGAGCCTCACTGAGTAAGTATGAATTCCTGTTCTGCCGCTTGCTAGATGTGTGTCTTTGAACACACTGCCTCAACTACCTCACGGGCTCAGTCTTCCTATCTGTAAAATGAAGTGGATGAGAGGACATGCCTCATAAAGTTGTCATGAAAATAAGAAAATCACCATAAATGTTTGACTCCATGCCTGGCACATCCTAAGGGCCAGATGCACGTTATCCTTTGTTTTTTTTAAGTGTTTATTTTTTGAGATAGAGCATGCAAGCAGGGTAGGGTCAGAGAGAGAGAGAGGGACAGAGGATCTAAAGCAGACCCTGCACTGATGACAGAGAGCCCAATGTGGGGCTAGAACCCACAAACCATGAGATATGAACCATGAGATCACAACCTGAGCCGAAGTCAGATGCTCAACCAAAGAAGCCACCCAGGCACCCCCTACACATTAGCCATTTTTAACACTTTGCTATTGTTGTGTACATCAACCTACGAGTTAGTGAACTCAGGATAGATTTTGCTCCTTGTGACTTTTTCATTGAATGGATACTAAAAGTATAATTAGCATGATAATGTTAACACTAAAAGAGGGGCCACAGATTCAAAAGGACTATAAACTACTGGTCTAAGGAGATCCATTCCTACCACACAGGGCTGTGGTAAGAATTAACAGAAAATGGAACTGGGTAGATCAGGAAGGGTCACACCTGCCTGGGCCCTTGATGACACAAGGCCTCTCTGGGTCTGAGTGCTTGGGGTGTGGAACAAGAGCAGTTCCTGTGACAGGGATGGATCGGGGACTGTGCAAAATCCCTTTCCACATTTCTGACCAGAGGTTCAATAAGCCGCACCTATGTGTTAGCATTCCAGAGCTCTCAGGAGAGGTTATCATACCCAAAGTCAAATTTTCTAAGTCCAGGATCTCACTGTAGATGATAGGAAAATGGATTTAGCAATTTCTTATTGTCTGAGGGTTTTTTTTTAAAGACATATATGAAAATAACAAAGAAGAGAAGAACAAAGGGAAGTGAAATGAATGGTTCAGACTTGAGATACAACAGGGATGTTATATTTATATCTTTATTGATACCCACATCTACACCCTATCTATATTTATATCTGTGCTTTTATCACCAATCTCATCTTCCTCATGCAATTAGGAGTCATCTTCTGCCGACTTGGCAAGCAACATGAGATTCAAGGATGGCCCAGAAATATAAAAACCCACAGCGATAATTGCTTATTTTCCATCTCTCTCTCTGTGCACGCTGCTTGGCTTTTCTCTTTCTTGGGACACGGAGTCCTCATTTATACTCATTAAAATGTGTTAATGAGAACTTTGCAGAGAGAAAAATGAGGAAAGTAAGAAGGGGAAAGAGGAAAAAAAAGACACATCGAGGGATTCTAGCTTCTAGTTAATAAGCAAGACAGAGCAAAGTCGAACAAACCCAAAGTTGTATTTTCTGTCCAAGAGTATACTGTTTGCTCAGTAAAGATGCTTATTACTCCTTCCCTAGTTTTTATGAATTCTTGGAACACTCTTCTGTGGCACAAACTGGTTTTCAATTCAGCAAACCTATTTTGAACACCTACTGCGCAGAAAGCACGCAGCTGGACGAATTGGAAAACACAAATCTCAAAAACATGGTCTCTTTCTTTTCTACCCTATTGACCTATTCAGGTCAACCATAATCACCCTCCAAGGCTCCAGTGGGTATCCTCTGACACACAGTGCTTGGCAGATGGTAGCTATTCAATAAATGTTTGCTTAGTGAATAAATAAATAGGTCTACCTGGATACCCAAACACAATCAAGACAAACCACAGTCCCGGCGGGCAGGGCAATGAGTCTTTCTTTAAAAAGAACTCAAACCAACCAAAACACAACTGTTCGTATGAAACCTTGTGTTTCCTTCCTTTGAGATACCACCGTTTTGGGATTCCTCTTACTTCAACCATCCTGGTAGTTGTTTATCCCCACCTCAATCCCCCACTCCAGTTCTGGTCCCTTCCCACCGCTTCATGCTATTAGCACAGCTCTTGAAACCACTGTCCATTGATTCTAAGATTGCTGCAGTATTTCCCATCAGATCTTTTGGACTGGGTCTGAGGTGAGCTGTGAGCTGTTCAGAAAGGAACCTCCAGCACATACGAGGTTTCGGTCTCACTCAGCCCTGCCTTTCCGTTCTACCTCTTTCAGTTTTCAAAGGCGGTGTTAACATGGAGCTGTGTGCTTTAGGGAAAATTACCCTGAATGAAATGGGGGATTAAAGAGAAATTAAACTGGAGGCAGAAAGTTGAGAATCTATCCAGTCATCCAAGTGAGAAAAAATGAATGTCTAAACTGAGGTAGGGATGGAGAGGGGGACAAGGAAGAAATGAGAGATCCATTAGGGGAAGCAAATGGCCTGGAAAAGTGATTGGATGAGATTCAGGCTCAGCAGCCTATGGTGAACTGGTGATTGTAAAGCATGTGCTGTATCAGAGAAAACAGCCTTCATGGTTACGAGCTGTCTGGGAAGGTGCCTGAGAAATGATGAAATGGGAACAGAGTCCTCAATGACAAAGAATTTACATACACACTGGCACAGGAGTGAGGAGGATGAGACAAACGGCCTTGGGTCCTATGGTGTCCTTAGCACTAAGACTAACCAGTAATAAAGGTAGCATGGACAGCTGTTGTTGTTAGTCCACTACTTGTGGAGCACAAGTTCACTGTGCATCAGAAGTAGTTGACCACCCCCTAACTCTGACTACCAACGTGAACAAATAACTCAGACTTACCTAATATGAGGATTCTATCACCCTGGCTTCAGTGATCTGTTCAAGTTCGGACACCTGACCACAAAAGATCCAAGAGGAATTACTCAAAAGATTAAGATGATGTATTCTGAGGCATTCAGATTAAGATTTCTTTTTTCTATCTAGAATGTGAATGTACTCTAACTTATTTTTACCACTCCTGCACCCTAGCTTAAATATATAATATTTCTATATATTATCCTGGTTCCCAGGCTAATTTTTCTTCCACTCTCCCCTACTATCTTCATCAACCTTGTAGGGACTTGGGCAGAGTTGTGTAATGGAGATGTTTATCCCTTCTGAGAAAAGAGATTTGTTCTGCTAATTACACAACTGTCCTCTCAACATTTATGCTGTTTTCTGCTGTTACCTCTTCACACAATTTTTTAAAGATAGGATAAAAGATAGTGTTACTTTATATTACACACACATACACCCATGCCTTTGAAAAGTGCTACTAGCTTTTATATGTGGCTGTGTGGCTGTTTTTACAGTTCTTTTTTATCCCCCATTCTGGGCTTCTTGAGGCAAAAAATTAGTCTTAGAATTGGGCAGAGGTCAAGATGAACCAGTACATCCTATATGTTGTAGAGCATCAAGCAAATACCCATGTTTTCTGCATTGAAATCATGGGGCTATGCTAGACTCCGGAGTTTACAGAATGACTGACAATTGATCCACACCTACTAAGTACTTTAAAAGGACGCGAACCTGTCTTGCTCAATTGAGATGCTGGACATTTCTTCTAATATCACCTCTAAGTTTAACAGAAGGTATATCTGTTGTTGAACACCTTTCATGAGGCAAATGGATAGATCTGCTGTTCACACAGACAACAAAAACCCATTATCAATGGAGTGGATTTTCGTAGGTTTTTAGAGAAGCACACTGAGAAACTGCTTGGAGTGATTTGAATAGGAATATTTAAATAAGCCCCAATTTTTAAAACTCCATTTACCAAAAAAAATGTCACTAAACTTTTAGGGGGAAGTCAGAAAAATCACAAGAAAATTTGCTGTACTCAAGGAATTAACTTCAAAAAATAAAATTTGAAAAGTCGAGGCTAATTACACAAATAATTACTCATATTTTTCTCGGCTTTTTGCAGAGATTTCAGTCATAGGCTCTTATTTGAGTCAAGGAGAACAGGCACTATTATTTTTATCCCCTTTTGACAGCCACTAAAATTGAGGCAAGGAGTGGTTAAGCAAATTTCCAAAGGTCAGACAGCTAATAAATGGGGAAGATGTGACTCAAAAAGCACTCTACCTCTGTGTCCAGAAGGCCACAGGAAAGAAGACAAGATCTAAAATCTGGGCTCCCCAGACATTGACTAACCCTGTGACGTTGGTCCAGTTACTTAATCATTTTAACATTTTAATTGACCTCCTCATTCATGAAATATGGATAACATTTACCTGGAAGTTTTACTTTGGGACTGAATAAGATAATGGAAGTTAGACATCCAACCCACAGTATATAGTCAGTGTTGACTCCCTTCTTCCTTCTCCTAGAGAACATTATAAATTCAATGTGTACCGCCAAAGTAATTCCAGAGCCATGTGCCATATGCAGATGTTCACATATTCAGAATAACAAGCACGGGGGGTCCTCAGCCATCAGTGCCCTCTGTCTCCAACCCCATCCCTGCCACTGCCCCAGAGTGAGGACCTCCTTTATTTCACGTACCAGCCAATGAAACTATCATCAGTTTCCCTGAACCTGAAACCTGCAAGTCAGCCTATGCCCCTCCTTCCTCTTGCCCTTGACATCCCACTGGCCACCGAAATATACTCATTTCCTTGTGTAAAACTGTCTGCGAAGTGTGCGTTCTCCTCTCCATCACCATCACCAGTGCTCTAACATGCATCCCAGTCTGCTTCTGTATCAACCCCTCTTCTCTGTCCTCCAGGGCACTCTCCACTGTACATTTGTAAGAGACTGGTCTGAACATGCAGTCAGCCTGCACCAACTTACCCCACCTCTGCAACTGCCTGAGGACTCCATGATCTCTTAGCTTGGTACATAAGACCCACCATCAGCTGGTCTTTACTTTGATCTTCTGCCATATTTCCCGTCCCTCTTCCAGGAACACTCAGGACCACATCTAACTATTGCCAATTCCCGAAAGGTGCTTCATTCTTTCTCACCCTCCCTGGTTGATCTCTCTGCTTGGAAAACTTTCCCCACTTTATTTGCTGGAAAAGAAACTCTGCCCAGTATCATCATCTCCTTTAGGATACCTTCACTAATACCCTGTGAAATGTGGGTTACATGTACCCTGATGTAATCCTAAAGCATCTTATGTTTGCCTCATTTTATCAAAGTGCTGTTCAGAGTGTACTATGACTGGTAGTTTCTAGATCTCTATGAAGACAGAGTTATGGGGTACAACATTCTATTAAGGTTGAAAGCAAGCTCTAAAGCTGCCTGGGTTAGTCTCCTGCAATGTCACTTACCAACTTGGGATCTAAGGTAGGTTTAATTGACCCTTCTATGCCCCATTTTGTATTTGTAAAAAAATATGTATTCATTTCTGATGCCTGCTGTGACAAATTACCACAAACTTGGCGGCTTAAAGATGAAAATTTTATGTTCTCACAGTTCTGAAGGCCCAAAGTCTGATGTCAAGGTGTCAAGGTTTCAGCTCCCTCTGAAAGTTGTAGGAGACAATCTGTCCCCTGCCTCCTCCAGATCTTTGGCTCACAGCCACATCACTGCAATCTCTGCCCCCAGAGACTGGATTTGATAAGGGCATCTGTCATTGGATTTACAGCCCATCTTGAAAACCCAGATGATGCTCTATCTCAAGATCTTTAGCTTAATTACATCTGCAAAGCTGTTTTTCCAAATAAGATCACATTCATTCACGTTCATAAGTTCCGAGGATTCGAATGTAGGCATCTTTTGGGGGAGTCACCATTCAACCCACTACAAGGTGCTCTAACAGCCTGGCTCTTATAGTTCTTAGCAATATTGAAAGAAACTATGCGTATAAAGCTCTCAGGTCAGTACCTGGCAGAGAAGAGATGTTCAGTAAATAATAGCCATTATTATTGTTATTATTATTCAGCTACAACCATGTATATAGTCCTTAGTGGTTAGTTTCCTATTTTTAAAAGTTGTGTTTCTTAGGTGAAAAGAGTTAACTAGAACACTTTGCAAATAGCAAGGGTTTAAATAAGCTTCCCTAGTTAATCTTCATTTTAACAGGAAAACTCAGTCAACCAGAATTCTCATCCTCTGTCACATATGAACTTTGGACACTGCTTCCAGCAGCAGATCCCTCCCACCAAAAGAAGGTTATCTCTGCCAAGGGCATAGATAAAGGGAGTTCTTTGCCCTGTGCCAGTACCCAAATAATGAATGACTTTATCTGAAATGATTTGGAGAGGTCATGTGTATGTGATTACAGACTTGGAAAAGCTAGGGGAGCAACTATCAAATAACCACTCTGTAAGATTAGAGATGTGAGGACAGACCAAGCGTGGCAATGAAATGACTTTCTCCAGGTCACTCCTTGAGTCGGTGAAAAAGCAGATACCAGAACCCAGGTCTCTAGATTCATCCCAGCCTTATTACTACTAGTGATCTATCTGTCTCATCTTGTTGATAACATTCAGGACAAAAAGTTAATATAAATAACAACATCAGCTGTTTAAAAGAATGGAGAAGGTAGAGAACCAATTTATGTGACTTGGCACCATGTTAATATCAGAAGTTTTGCAAATTCTATTCTAATAGACCCGTGCAATGATATTGATAATAACCATAACAAACTTATACTCCACTTCCATTTGGTAACAGCAACAAAGTAAAGCAGTGTGGTAATTCCAGCCACCTTATTTTGACACACAAGGTCCTCTACAGCATTTTTGATCATACGATCACTCTTCCTCCCCTTCACATATCTTCTGCTCCAATTAAACGAAGTGTCACTGACTCCATATTTATTTCATGTTTTCTCAAGTCCACACTTTTCTTCCAGCTCTTGTTCTTTGTATCTTGAATACTTTCCCCACTGTTTCTAAAGCTCCCAAGGCCCACCATCCTTAAACGCTCAGTCCAAATTCTATATAATACAAAGTCTTGCTGATTTGCTTCCACCGGAAAGTGACATTTATTATCTCTGAACTCCCACTGCTTATTTTTTACACTTCTTTTGTATCATTAGTCATTTTCTTTCTTTTTTTTTTTTCATGTTTTATTTATTTCTAGGAGAGAGAGAGAGACAGCGTGAGCAGGGGAGGGTCAGAGAGAGAAAGAAACAAAAACTGAAACAGGCTCCAGGCTCTGAGCTGGCAGTCAGCACAGAGCCCGATGCGGGGCTCGAACCCACGAACCGCGAGATCATGACCGAAGCGAAAGTCGGACGCTTAACCGACTAAGCCACCCAGGCACCCCTCATTAGTCATTTTCTAATTTGTATTTATTTATCTTCATTTTATATCTTTCCTCTTCAGGTAGTAAGGCCTCAGAGACATTCATAAAATGATAGTTAAGTAATATTTATGTTAGGGAGTTTATTATGAACTGGGAATCCTGCATGTCACAGGACACTTTAAAACAGATTAAACACGGGCGCCTGGGTGACTCAGTCGGTTAAACGTCCGACTTCGGCTCAGATCATGATCTCATGGCTTGTGGGTTCGAACCCCACGTGGGGCTCTGTGCTGACAGCCAGCTCAGAGCCTGGAGCCTGTTTCGGATTCTGTATCTCCCTCTCTCTCTGACCCTCCCCTGCTCATGCTGTCTCTATCCCTCTCTCAGAAGTAAATAAAAACGTTAAAATAAATAAATAAATAAATAAATAAATAAATAAATAAATGATAAAACAAAACAGATTAAACATCTCAGCCTAATACCTTAGTCACAGCTATGTGGACCAGATTGGGAACCCAGTTCAAGATCAGCTGATCCCCAAATTGACTAGAAACTATGCAGTGGCACACAGGGGTGACACTGATATTCTGGAGCTGGCTCATACTGGTCCTCAGTTCCATTTTCAGGATTTGGGGAGTCAGGTGACATCATGTTGGTGGCTGAAATTAACCTTAGTGGGATTGTTTGCACCATGGAAATTGGCAAACGTTACAAATCAGGGCTTCCCCCCACCCAAACCTCCCACAGACAGACCATTATTGAAAATTTACCAGCTCAACACTGCTACTAACAAACTAAATCTTCTCCCTTGGCAATGTTAGTGGGAGACCCACAGAAAGAGTCAGTGGTCTGTAGCCAAGACAAAAGCAGAATAACTCCGAAGAGAAGGCAGTGAGCAAGAAGAAACAATGTAGCAAAAGCCACAAGGCAGAGAGACAGGAATAGAAATAAGTTAGTTAGTGGGGCGCCTGGGTGGCTCAGTCGTTCAAGCATCCGACTTCAGCTCAGGTCCCGATCTCACGGTTGGTGGGTTCCAGCCCCACGTGGGGCTCTGCGCTGACAGCTCAGAGCCTGGAACCTGCTTTGGATTCTGTGTCTCCCTTTCTTTCTGCCCCTCCCCACTCGTTCTCTGTCTGTCATTCAAAAAAATGAGTAAGTCTTAACAAGTATATAAAACAGGAAACAAGTTAATCAGTAATGGCAGGTTTGATAGAAGCAGAGGCAGAGGGTGGTGAGGTTGTTTTCATGACGGATTCGTGGAGTGGGAAAAAACAGATGCCTCCGCCTTGGGACGGTGACTAACACCGGTGTCTGGAGTCTTGATCCCCTGTGACCTTTTCTGACTTGCTCTTCTGGGATTCTAGCTCTGTGGCGGTTCCTGTTTTTCTTACTTTGCTGTCTCTCCTGAAAGATAAATCTTCATCACAGAGGCCCCAAAGGAGACGGCAGAGCGGCATTCACAGCCCTTCTCATGTCTGACGCTCACATCGTGGGCACATAGGCCACGGACTCTGGTGAGCACCAACCAGCACAAGATGAGGAAGCTGAGGCTCCCAAGGGAGAACCCCGGCGCCTGCGGGAGTCAAGATCACAGGCTTTGGGGCGCCTGGGTGGCTCAGTCGGTTAAGCGTCCGACATTGGCTCAGGTCATCTCGCGGTCGGTGGGTTCGAGCCCCGCATTGGGCTCTGTGCTGACAGCTAGCTCAGAGCCTGGGGCCAGTTTCGGATTCTGTTTCCCTCTCTCTGCCCTTCCCTTCCCTGCTCAATCTCTCTCTCTCTCTCTCTCTCTCTCTCTCTCTGTCTCTCTCCCTCTCTGTGTCTCTCTCTCAAAAAGAAATAAACGTTAAAAATTTTTTTTTACTCTCAAAAAAATAAACGTTAAAATTTTTTTTTTAAAGTCTCAGCTTCCTACTGATGGTACATGAGAACTTGCACAAATCATTATCCCTCTGAGACTTCACCCATAAAATGGGCATTAACTTCTCTGTCTACTTTCTAAGATTCTGGTAAGGCTTGATGAGAAATGTATATAAACCACTTGGCCCAAAGCCTGCCACGGAGTAAGTATTATATATATTTGGTGTACAGTTTCCATTACTTTAAGTAAAATAAAAAAATCATGAATAACTATCATAATTTTAGTCTGATTTTATTCTAAAAAGCACTGACCCCCAGTAAAAGGATTACTACCCGTAAATTGATGGTATTCTATACATGCACACAGGCTGCTCTGAAAAAAAATTTAAAAAAGAAAAATTGGAAACACGCAAGGCTCGAAATTAAATGTCTTTAAATAAAACATAAAGCAAAAACAGCTGCTGTTGGAACTTGGTCCCTAGGCAGATTTGATTTTTTTGAAAATGACAAAGAAGCCAAATTGTGCTTCGATCCCTGGGCTGCATGAGCAGAGGGAACGTGATTGCCACCTTGCCCTGACTGCCTGCATGAGGCAAAGATGCAGATGCTTAAACAAAGGAGATTGTGTGCTGGACACACAGCTCTCTGGGACCCTCAGCCAGCAGGGAATTCTGCAGCCATATCACAAACAGCATTGCCGAATTTCCTCCCACTTTCTGAAATGGCAACACCACAAATCAGACACCCTAATGGGTGCCATAAAAAGGAAAAGAGCAAATTCATTAGGCTGATACAGGATAACACTTCTTGCCGTTGCAGGGAAATCATCTATATTTCTAGAGACCTCAGTGTGTGGCTTATGATTTCCTAATAGAGCTTCTGCTAGTATATTACAGACCAAGACCAATTCCACCTGGGAGATGGGTTTCTCGTGCTGTGACCTAGAAATGAGACCCAAGTTATCTGTTTTGAATATCATTCAAAGACAATTCTTTTTAAATATAATTTTAAAGTTAGTAAAATAAAACCAAAGAAAACGCATAATGTAGAGGCAAGAATAAAATCCACCATCAAACACATCACCCGAACACAGTTAACTGCCTTCTGTATACATGCTTTCCAGGCTTTTTGTCCCCACACGTTTGCTTTTACAGCGTATCTGCTGATTTTGCAACATGAATTTTCTTCGCTGGGCTGGCATTCTGTAAGGTGGAGTAGGATAATAGCAGGTGATCTCACCGACCTGCCAGGGTACCAGGAAGTACCCCTTAGAGGAAATTCATTTCTTGGAGGAAAGGATTACTGATCCAGGCACTTCCTTCCTGCGCTACTGGGAATACACTAGGAGTGAGAATGAGAAACAGCTACCTCTGTCGTGGCCCCAGCTTACCTTTCCTTCATTCCCGTATCACTTTTTCCTTCATGCTTAGTGTTCCTAACACAGTGAACTGATCCACAGGGAACTTGACCACCTCTCAAGGTGTTCACTCTGCCTGAAACTCTCCAGCGTACAGCTAATTCCTTTTGACCCTTCAGGCCTCATATTACATGCCCCTCTGTTCGTAACCCTTTGCTGAACCTGACCCTGACCCTGACCCAGCACCGCAGACACAGGAGGAGCTTCAGAACACTACAGCTACCTCTCCATGGCACTCATTACTTTATTTTAATTTTGGTTTTCCCCTCAACCTCTTTCCCAAGGGGGAGACATGAAGTCACATTCAGAAGGGAAGTTAAGGACCAGGAACTGGGCTTGTGCCATCACCCACAGCGTGCATGTGGACCATGGTCATATGCATATGAGCAAGAAGAGCCTTTGCCCAAGAGTAAAGTGTGAGCAATGGGATCCAGGGAAAAAGCCACTCTGGAGACTGCAGATGTGTCCATCAGAGGCTCCATTGCCAGATTTCCCCAGGGTTCCAGGCTAAGCTCAGTGCTTGAAAGGGTCACACCTGAGGAAAGGGAATCTTCAACTAGGAAGAAAACAGTCATGATCAAATGGCTAAGGCTCACAGAAAGGATGAGGAGTCAACATGAGTCCTTGCTGTCAGACACATGATTGTAGGGAGGATTGAAGGGGGAGGGTGAATGGAGCCCCCAATGGAGGCTTTCTTAGGAACTTGAGGCCCTGAACTATTGAGACAAACAGAAAGACATGGAGTCAAGGATGAGAAGCGTGGTCAACCACTAAGCACTGCAGACCATATCCCTGTGTTCAGGGGGTGGAGGGAGGGACAGGGAACCAGAATGAATACAAGGCTATGATTTTTAGAGCTGAGCCTCTACAGAAAATAAGGAGGTTAGAATTGCCACCTTAAGTCCTAAGGGTAGATAGTTTCTCTAAATGACAGACTTCCAAAAGTCTATCTTGTACACTTGTGTGACCTCCCTTAATAGCATCCAGAGAAAGAACTGGTAAGTAGAAGGCACTGCATAGATATTTGCTGGATGGATGGATGGATGATACTGCAGTGCTACTACAGGGTTACTCAGATATAACTGTGTCTTAGAAAGTAATACAAAAACAGATCACTTAGACAGTCATCACCTTCAGCCAGCATCTGGAAGAACAAATTCAGAAGCAATGCACGACAGTTCCAGAAGCACAGAGGAAGGCAAATGGACAATTACCCAAAAGGAAGCCTCACAGGCTGTGATCCCATTCTACAGATGCACCCTGCTTCTAGGGTATTCTTAGGGGAATACTCAGGGCCGGGTTCCAGCATCCTTGTGTTCAAATAAAGAACACTGTGGAATTTTAGACTCCTAAAGGGTCTTGAAAAGAATCTATTCCAGTCCCTAAACTATTTCAACAGTTCAGATATATATAGAGGAAATGAACATTGTCTAAATTAGGTTGACATGGGGAACCTCAGCGCTATCTTCCACAGGGGCTGCAGCCATTTGCATTCCCACCAACAGTGTAGGAGGGTTAGGCCACACATGCTGGGAATCACAGAAGTGTAAATGAACTAACTTCATTTGTTAAAGGACAGAGTCATAGATTTTTTCATATAGTTTAATGTATCATAATGTACACTGCTAAAACAAAAACATCAATGAAAAATAAAAGATTAGAAAATAATATAGCAGGCAAAAGTTGACAAAAAAAGAACCAATTAAAACGTAGTTCACTTAGTTTAAGTCTAAAATTGCCTCTTTGTTAATGATCAGGATTTTATCAACACAACGAGGTATTCAGGCTGTTCATCAACTGCTGACCAGCTATTCTCATTGGCAGTCGAGTCTCTGATGTACCTAAATCAAAGTTAAATAAATTAATACATTTTGAAACACCATCCCTTCACAAAAATAAAATAAATTAATAACATAAACATAAACTAATAAAAAGCAAAGTTTTATTTACTTTATTTGCTATATCCCTCGATATATTTGGTGAATAAAATCTTTCACGATATAGGTTCTATGTGGCAAAAGTAAATAAAAGGGAAGGTGTTCTACAGAGAAAAGTATGGACATTCCAACTTAGTCCAAAGTTCTCAAAGGATGGCACTGAGGCTCATAGAATTTCTGGAATCTGCCCACAGACATACCACAAGGCTCTTTGACTCTAATGCTCATACTCTTTCACACTCAATCAGTTCTGTCCTCCAAAGTGAAAATCCTGTTGCAAAAGGCTGAGTGGCTAAAGACCCTGCAGCCTTTCCACATAGCCCAGCTGGACACTCAACTTGACACCCAGCAGGCAAGGCCATGGAGTCTCCCTTCTAACCCTGTAGTGAACTTCCAGATGCCCCTCCAAGGCCACTGGAATCCACAGTCTGGAAAACTGGGCAGTATTTCTATGTTGTAGTCTTGAGGCAAAATTTCTTCTTTGGGAAAACTCAGTCTTTGCTCTTAAGGCAATTGGTCATCACGGTCCAGCAAAGTTGACTCATAAAATTAACCATCATGGCCACACTTCCACTAGCATCCAGAAAACTCCCGCAGCAGGAGAAAAAGGGCTCTTGGCTTTGAAAATGCCAACCACTTTGGCCTCCTTTCCAGATTCAGCAAGGTGGAAATAATGTCCTCTGGGGACGAGAGTTACTGCCTTTTTTTTTTTTTTTTTAAACACTGACAAGGTGTAAATAGTCTTATAACTGGATGATTAGTGCATAAAGCAGGGCTATCTGGACACCACCTTCTCAGAGCACTCCTGCACCCCGCACACAATCCACTTGACCAGGAGTCCTGCACCTTGTGGGGAGTGGGGAAGACCTAACTACGTACAATGAAAAGGAGCTATTTTATCACTAGATGCAATGCTTGCCCCAACTTGTCACATGGCGCTGGACTGGGCCAAATGGATTCCATTGGCAGGTTGTCATAAATGTCTTTTCCAGTCCTGAGCCCCATGTCCTCTCTGCTTAGCTGCATTTTACTGTCATGAGAAAGCATTCCCACACCCCTTCCCTCTGTGGGCCAAAGAAAGGTGCCCAGAACAGGCTGTGGGAAACCCTGGCTTTAGGTGTCCACATCTCTACGGCACGCCACTGGCTGAGGCACTGAAGACGTTGCTGATTTGACTCACTGACTCAATCATGCCCAGGCTGGAGAAACCAAGTCTTTCCTTTTAGTGTGTGTGTGTGTGTGTGTGTGTGTGTGTGTGTGTGTGTGTTTGAAAGGAAACTGTTGCCTCTAAATGTGAAACCCCTTCTGCTCTCTGCTTCCCTGCACCCCTGTAACAGAATTGGCAGCAGGCTCAGTGCAGGCTACTTTATTTTTGAGTCCCTTGCCTGGAAGGCAGGAAGGATAGCACCTATCCAGAGTCTTTGTGAGGACTACGTAAGATCCTGGATCCTAAGTGCTTGACATCACTGTAAACTGAACAAAATCCCTTTGCTCTTCCCTGCGGTCAGTGCCATGCTCCATGTGCTGCCCCAAGTGGCTGCCACATTCCCCTAGGACAGGCATTGATTACCATCAGCTGGCAGAAGTGGAAACTGGGAGTTAGTCTGGCATCCTTCTGGCTTTGGGGTGAACAGGAGGGGGAAGTGCTTTGTTCCTACACTCAGCCATTAGCATACTAAGGCCTTTTGTTTCACAATGAATGAGAAATCAGGGCAAACAGGTGTCTGAGAAGATAACAACAAGCAACCAAGACAAGCAGGCAAGAGCAAGCCCTGGGGCCACTGTAGGCAAGTCCCAGGACACAAAGAGAGCCACAGAAGAGGAAAAAGGCTGGATGTGCAAGGCCAGGCACAGGGTGGGTGTGTGGGAAGTAGCAGAAGGGGACAGGGGGGAGCAGAAGGAATGAGAATCCAGCCACACAGGCAGAGTGGGGGGAAGAAAAGTCCACCTTGCCCATGGGAAAGCAACTGTTTGAGGTTCTGTAAACACATGTGAGACACAGGCTGTCATCTGGTAAGAGAAGCCATGTTGGGAGAAAGGCGGGTCTTCCATTCCATGGCTTTGTCAAAGCCACTATCCTCTAGATCACTAGCCTGGAATATTGCAACAGCTTTTCGACCGGTCTCCTTGCTTCTGACCTGGCCCCTTTAGCCTAGCCTCTGAACAGCAACCAGAGAAAGCCCATAAAGCTTGAGTCAACTTATGTCTCTCCTTTGCCCGAACCCTGCAGTGGCTACCGTCTCAGAGCACAGCCGAAGTGCTCACAAAATTCTGCAATGATCTTCATGGTCTTCTATGATCTACTCTCCATCCCTCAGCCCTCCCACCACTTCCCACGTGCGTGCTGTGCTGCAGCCAAACCAGCCACCTCACCTGTCCTCCCGTATATACCAGACCCACGGCCACAATCCAAGGGCTTTCATTAGCTGCTCCTCTAGCTGAAGGTTACTTTCCCAAAGATCTGTTTGGGCGACCCCAGCGTTCCAGTCTTACATTTGGTCCTGCTCAAATCTCCTGTTTTCAATGAAGCCTCTCCCCTGCCCATCTTATTTCATGCTACAAATTGTCCCATCTCCACTTCATTTCCCTGCTCTTCTTTCCTGTTTGTGTCCACATATTTTGTTGAGGTTCTGTTTACTCTTTATGATCAGTATTACATCACTAGACGTTAACCTCATAAAGGCCGCGATCATTGTCTGTTCATGATTATATTCTAAGGTCTGAGAATGGTCCCTGACAACAAATATCAGGTGCTCCATAAACATACGTTGAATGAATGAATGAATGAATGAATGAATGAAAATACACTTTGGAGCCAGATGAACTCAAAGCTTGAATCTACCTCCATGCTTCTCCACTTGGGCAAGTAGATAGAGCTTTCTGAGGCTCAGTTCCCTCATTTGTAAAATGGGAATTATAGTTGATACCTCCTAAGGTTGCTATGGGGATTAACTAAGAGAACATTATGGAGAGTACCTATAACAAAAAGGCTCTCAATAAACATGAATTTTCTTTAAATATTTCCAGAGACAGAGGTTTCTAAGATGTGAGATTGCCTACCTTGATATCCTGGGCTGAAAGAACTGATAAACGTGTGTGAACACCAACTCTGGGCCAGGCTGTATGCCAGGCAAGTGAGTAATAACAGAGCAGAAAGTAATTGTGCCCTCAGGGGGGCACAGAGTCCTTCTGAAAAGCAGATACCCTAGTCCTTAGTTCTATCAGAAACATTCAGAAGGTATTAAGGGAGGGAGGAAACAGCAGATATTAACTAAAACTTCTTATTTTTAAATAACTTTAGACTTAAAAGCTAAGTAATGCAGAGCATTCCCATGTCCCCCTCCCCTTCTTTGCCCAATGGTAACATCTTAGATAACAAGAATACATCATCAAAACCAAGAAACTGACATTGGTCAGTTTCTACTACAGATCTTATTCAGATGTCACCAGTTTTTACATGCTTTCTGGGTGTGTGTGTGTGTGTGTGTGTGTGTGTGTGTGTGTAATACTATGAGGTACTATCACGTATATGAAGATTAACTGTTAAAATCAGAAAGGATTTCACAAAGGTAATAAATACCTTGCTTATTTCTCATTACTTTCTGAATGCCAAGATTTAACATTTCCATTTAAGAGATAATATGGTGACCAGAAAAGCTAAGTGACTTGCCTAGGATGGCACAGTTCATAAGTGACAGAGCTGGTACCTGCAGTTTTCTGACATTCAACATGTTGTCGGTGTGAAAAACCTTAAAGGCAGAAGCTCAGGTGCAACCACATTAGGAGTTATCAGGGCTTTGTCTCCAGACTTAACCTGCCATACACAAGTTTGCTGCCACAGAATGGCTGTTTTTAAGTACCACATTCCTCTTTCCTTTGATTTTGCTCCATGATCTGGGCTCTGAAATATCTTTCATTAAATGCAGGGGGGAAAAGTCCATGACATATCAGTATTTCCAGGGGAAAGGATTCCCCCCAAATTTTACCCCCACTTTCCTTAGCCAGAGTCACCTCTCTGGGCTGTCAGCTGGAATCCTGCAAAGCAAAGAAAGCAGAAAGGTTTAAAATCGAGGGACATGGAGAGAGGCTGAAACAGCTTGGGAAGAATCCTGCAGAAAGAAAGTGATTGTTGTCCTTCCTTCTGAAGCTCCTTTTTGTTGCCCAGTCTGGCTGAAAGCAGCAGGGTCTGAACTTCAGCCAAGGGACAAAGGGCTTTTTTGGCTAAGAGAATGAACTGTGGTCACGATGGGCCGAAACAGGAGGGAAGTATTTTATGTGGTAAAAGGGTGCCTACCAAATGTCAGAATTGGTGCCTGCAGGATGTAATTTAATTCTGCAAGCATTTCTAAGCACCTGCTTTGTCTTAGGCATATCACAGGACTGAGACAACCCTATCCCTCAATGAATTGCCAAACTGGTACAGAAGTCAGTCATTCCGTTCTTGTGTTCATTCATTCATTCATTTATTCCTTTAATCTCTCACTCCTTTGGCCATATAATTTAGTCATTAAGAACATAGTCTCTAAATAAGAGAAACAAAATCATTCATTCCTTTAAGAAATATTTGTTTGGTGCCTGCTAAGTGTCCAGCACTGCTCAAGGCACTAGGAATTCGCTCTCTCCCTCTCTCTCTCTGCATCTCCCCTGTTTGCATGCACTTACTCTCTCTTTCTCTTAAAATAAATCAATAAACTTTTTAAAAAGTATGATATTAGAACAATGGAATATTACTCGAACATAAAAACGAATGAGATCTTAGCACTTGAAACAACATGGATGGATCTGAGAGCATAATGCAAAGTGAAATAAGTAAAATTTAAAAAATCAAAACAAAGAAAAAAGAGAGACAAAAATACAGACTGAAATACAGAGAAGAAACTGGAAATAAGTAAAGTGAAATAAGTAAAATTTAAAAAATCAAAACAAAGAAAAAAGAGAGACAAAAATACAGAGAAGAAACTGGATGTTGACAGAGATGGATGGTGAAATGGTGAAATGGGTGAAGGGAATTAAGAGCATACCTATGGTGATGAGCACTGAGCAATGTATAGACACATTGAATCACTATATTGTACACCTCAAATCATACATCACAGTGTGTTAATTATACCTGAGTAAAAAATAATAACACTAATAAATTAAAGTTAAATTAAATTTAATTTAATTAAAAAGTGTTATATTGGACAAGTCTCTAAACTTCCATTTTCTATGTAAAATGGAGACTAACAACATCTACATAATAAGAGTTGTTGTGGATAGTAAAAGAGATAATGCCAGCAATGCATTCAATTTGTGAAGAGAGCGCACAATAAGGATAAATAACCAACTAAATCATACAACATATGACGATAACAAAATAACACATGGTGGGGTTGGGGAAACTCTGCATATGGACAAGGTAGAATACAGAATGATTGAAATGAATGACGAGACTGAAGTTTCATTCTCATAACCAAGAAGATGTGGTTTATATATATACAATGGAATACTACCTGGCAATGAGAAACAATGGCATCATGCCATTTGCAGCAACATGGATGGAACTAGAAGGTATTATGCTGAGTGAAATAAGTCAGACAGAGAAGGACATATATCATATGTTTTCACTCATATGTGGATCTTGAGAAACTTAACAGAAGACCATAAGGGAAGGGAAGGGGAGAAAATGGTTACAAACAGAGAGGGAGGGAGGCAAACCATAAGAAACTCTTAAATACAGAGAATAAACTGAGGGTGGATGGGTGGGTGATGGGGGAGAGGGGAAAATGGGTGATGGGCATTGATGAGGGCACTTGTTGGGATGAGCACTGGGTGTTGTACGTAAGCCATGAACCATGGGAATCTACCCCCAAAACCAAGAGCACAATTTACGCAGTGCTGTAAGTCAATCCAGCAAATGTTTCTGTAAATAAAATTTTATTGAAATTCAGCCATGTTCACTTGTTTCTATAGTGTCTTAAAAGCCTCCCTGATATAGTAGTTGGATAGTTGTGATAGGGACCTTAGAGTCCACAAAATTCTAAATATTTGTTATCTGGCCCTTTACAGAAAAGTTTACTAACTCTTGATCTAGATCACTGTTTTTCTCACAGGAAGAGCCATAACGCCATGAAATCCTTTCTGTAAATGACATCTTAGTTATAATCCTAATTTAGGATACTGAATCCGTGTGGATCAGGCTGGTTGAAGACTGGGTGTGAGAGTGATATGGGAGGTGTCCATTCCCACTCAAATTCTGACCACTCTCACATCTAAGGTAAACCTTGAAGCACCTCCCCTTCATCCCTGGGATTCCTAAGAAAACAGGTGTAAAACAGAACTCATCTCAGGGAACTCTTCCAGGTCTGTGATCCCAAAAGTCTACCAATCAATGTTTAAATAAAGTCCAAATATACTCAGAGCAAAAGTGAACTAGTTGTGATGAGCACCAGGTGTTGTATGGAAATGATGAATCACTATATTTTACACCCGAAACTATAGTACACTGTGTGTTAACTAATTGGAATGTAAATAAAAACATTTTAAAAAGGTGAAATGAATAATAAAAACAACCATATACGGGGGGCGCCTGGGTGGCTTAGTCGGTTAAGCGTCCGACTTCGGCTCAGGTCATGATCTCACTGTTCGTGGGTTCGAGCCCCGCCTCGGGCTCTGTGCTGACTGCCAGCTCAGAGCCCGGAGCCTGTTTCAGAGTCTATGTCACCCTCTCTCTCTGACCCTCCCCTGCTCACTCTGTCTCTCTCTCTCTCTCACACACACAAATAAATAAAAACATTAAAAAAAAAACAACAACCATATACAAGGAGACCGTGGCAAACAAACAGGATAAATTAATAGTTGAGTTGAAAGCCTCAAAACTGGTTTTTTTCATGCACGGGAAGTTAATGTAAAGCCAAAATTCAATTCTTGTTGTGGCAGATACTTTCAACTTCAGAAGTTGGAGAGGTAGGATTTCTACATTCCTTTCTACATTCATTTCTTCCTAATGATCAATTAGATAAAATGTGCTTTTTTTTTCTCTTAATATTTGGGAATGCCTGAAAATTTTCAGTTTCAATCACTTTGTCTTCTCTAATAGAAGTTCTGTAATAATTTTCTCTACCATCTCTTCCTCTACCTTCTCCTGATTTAGGTTTGTGTTCCCCTAAAACTATATGTTGAAGCCCTAACCCCCAATGTGATGGTATTTGGAGATAAAGCCTTTGGGAGGCAATTAGATCATAATAGTGGAAACTTCAAGAATGAAATTATGTCCTTACAAAAAGAAACACAGAGGGCTTCTCTCTCTCCGTCCCTCCCTCTCTCTCTCTCTCTCTCTCTCTCTCTCAGTCTAACGTCTGAGGACACAGTGAGAAAGCAACCATCCATAACCCAGGGAGAGAGCTCTCCCCAGAACCAAATCAGCTGGCCCCTTGATCATGAACTTCTGGCCCCCAGAAGTGGAAACTATCTGTTGTTTAAACCATCCTTCAGTCTGTAGTACTTCGTTAAGGCAACCTGAGTGGATCTAAGGCAATGTGTCTCCAGTAGTTAACTTACAAATCAATCTCTGATGTCTCCATTCAAATGGTCCTTGTAAATACACCTCTTACAAGCAACATTGCTGAATTGACTAATGCTCTCTTCTAGACACTAGTCCAAAAACAACTACCTGTTGGTCAACATCAACAGTCTATTTCAGTCACATATCTTATAACTAACGTCTAAAATAAAATTAACCATCCCCTATTTCCCCACACTCTCCTGCCTTCCTCACTTCTTCCCAATCACTTAAGTTAACAAACTGAAGGAGCTGCTTTTACATTATGTGTCTCTGCTCCACAAAGCCAATCAGTTGGCCATATATTATCCCACATACATCCCATATAGTAGCCTATCTTTGCAGGCATCTCATCTACTCCATTTCTACCATCTTTTTCTAATTCAATCCTGGTGACCTCTCCCCTAGACTCCCATATTAGTCTTCTAATTTACTCCCCTGGCTTCAATTACTCTCTTTTTAAGACCATGTCTCACAAGACATCCTGATAAAGTCATCTGCAAGTGCAAACCTCATCATATAATTCCTCTAGTCAAAAACTAACAGCAGTTCTCCCCTGCTAGTGGAAAAAAGTCAGACACTTGTTTCTCACCAGTTCCTCCTCAAAATGTGGATTCTGTCTGCCTTACTATCTTTAATTCTCACTCATCCACTCTATTCACTCTATACGCCAGCTTGCAGGAGGTATTCGCAATGCAGTGAACATTGTCCTCGCTTGCTCTGGCTTCTGTTCTGCCTGCAATGTCTCCCGCAGCTCTGCTGCATGTCCAAATCCTTCAAGATCCAGACAAAATCCTTTCCTCTGATGTTGTCTCTTCTGGTCCCCATTCTCTCTCCTTTAAATACTGTCAATATTTACACAAGACCTTTAAAATGGCCTAATTTTTATTGTACTCTAAATTTTACCTACTTATGTTTCATCCCAGGGAAACTTGAGCATTTCAAATATTATGCTTGTTAGGATAATTCTAGCTGCTTTAACAAATAAGCCCCCAAATTTTGGTGGCCTAACACAATAACAATTTTTCTCAGGTAGGAGTCTAATGTGGGAGTTCCTACTCAGTAGGCAATTTTTCTCCATGTGGTGATCCAGGGCCCAAGTTTTTCCTTCTGGTGGTTCTCCCATTTCCTAAGATTCCCAAGCTCTCTGCTTCCAGCCAGTAGAAAGGGGGGGGAAAAGTATAAAAAAAGCCACATTTCCCAATCATCATTACCTGGACACACACCACTTATATTCATAGTCTATTGCAAGCGGCAGATGGCCCAAGGCCGAGGGAGATATAGTCCATGGCAGGGCCAGAAATAGCTCTAATAGATAGAAGAAGAGTGGAAGTTTTGGATGGAGACTTAGTCTTCCCTGCCATACTCTGGCACACAGGCGACATTTTACATCAAAAATATAGAGTTGGAGCTGATAATACTTAAAGTGTTCACCTTTTATTGATTACTTACAATGGGCCCTTTTGTGCTAAGAATGGTGTATTTATTATCTCCAACATAGAGAGCAACATTGTAATACAGAGATAACAGTCATGCCTTTTGAGACGGGAAAACTTTGTGTCAGTGACAGAAAATAATAATAATAATAACAATAATAAATAAGTATTGATTTTAACATTAACTAAGAACTTTACATACAAGATGACTCAAGATTATAAATTGTTGAGCAAGATTTTGAACGCTGATGTCTGACTGTAAAGACCGCGTTCCATCCATTACTAGTTCAATCTCTCCTTTATACACCACAGCTAAAATATACATAGTAATAGACGTTGACATTTATGGGGTGTTTCCTGTTTGCCAGGCTCAATTATATACATTTAACATGTATTAAAGCACTGTAATATTTAACTTGCCTTAATATATATTATAATATATTATGTTATTTCATGATTATATATGTTTATTTATAATCCCATTATATACTAGCTATTATAAATATATAATTAATATATTACAATATGTTACATTATATATTATACATTGTGCTGCAAGCCAAATATTACAATGCCTCAACACATGTTAAGTGTATATAATTGAGCTTGGCAAACAGGAAGCATCATAAATGTCAACTTCTATTATATATAGTAAAATACTGTCATATGATATGATATACATATGTGTAGATACCATAATATATACTGTATGTGCACTAGATGACATCACCTTCACATCCTTTATACAGATGAGAAGACAAAACCCCAAAGTGGCTAAGTGACTTGTTCACAGTCTCATAGTGAACAATGGCCCCTGCAGGTGTGAACCTGGGCACCTGGGTGCCACACTCAGAGCTCTAAGTACAAAGGTTGACCACCTGTGCTAATTCTCTTGATTCCCAGGCCTGTTTGTCTTCCCAACATCAGACTGTGAGGCCATGAAATGCAGGCACTGTGTGGTATTCATCATTACACTCCAGTACCTAACATTGCCTGGCACACTCCAAAAAATATTTGTTGAACTGAATTGATTAAGTTCAGGGAAAACTGCCACTAAGAGTAGAACTAGAGTTTAGAATCTGTGAGGTTAGGGGAGGAGCAATAATTTCTGCCAGGAAAAGAGAATAGCCTGGCATTTCAAGAGGCAAATTAAAGTCCAAGTGTTTCATGAACCTCTCACTATTGGTCTCTCTGGTGAACTTCTGCATTCAGGGCAGTAGGTCAGGACTGGAGAGCCCACGCTGTAAGAATTCCATCCAGCCTGTCGAGAACACCCTTGTAACTCTCTTCCTGCTGTCTCTGTGCCAAACACCACTCAAAAACTCAAGAGACAGGAACATGTGTTTCTGTTTGTGTTGGAAGTTTGGGAAATATGCCCGAGACAGAGAGAAATCCCAGGTCTGCACAAGTTTATCTTTTCGTTTGGGACATAAATAAAAATAAGGCCTGTGGTGTGAGAAAGGGCTTAGAGTTTCCTAATCAGGTGACATGGCCACATAAACATAAGATAAATAGTTAGGATTTGTAAGGGGCTTTAGCTATCACAGAGCACAATCATATAGGGTGTCCTGCTTAGTCCTTCCAAATCGCACCCAGTCAAATCTTACCCCTTTTTACCAAGCAAAGGGAATGGATTTTCATTTGGTTGTTGGCTTGTGTTGTTGCTGTTCTGCTAATTTTTAATGAACCAGTATTTAGGCTTTCTGTGAAGAGAGTGTATGGAGTTCACACTTTGTTCCTCTGTTCCAAACAAGTAGAAGTGATGAGGAAAAAATACACACCCGTACTTACCCACACACACCACACATGTGAAAGACATCTTAGGAATAAATGGGAAAAGAAAAGATTACCTTTCTTGGAGGAGGAATGGAACAAAGACAGATTAGTGAGAGGAGCTGAAGCCAGAGCTTCCTGGGCTCTGAGTCTGGAGCAGGGCTGTTGGTTCAGCTTCTGCAGTGTGAGTGAAATAAAAGTGAGGCCACCATCCAAGACGGGGAGCCAGGACTAGGCCCACGACTCAGAGCCAGTGGATGGATACATAGGATTTTCCCATGTATGAAAAGGAGAAGGAAATCCCTGCTGCCTACCCCTACCTGGAGCTATAGATGATAGCAAGCTTCAGGCTTGAGAAGGCCCAGAGGACACAGGCACCACCTCTCAAGGAGGAATGGAATCGAGAAACATGCTGACTTGGAGACTGGATCTACGACATTCCCTTTATTGTGTGTGGAACTGGTTTCCTGAAATGCTAAGGTAAGACATGGGGATCAATACATGGGCCTGGGAGCAAGAAGAAGGCAACTATCACATCATTAGGAAGGGTGGGATTAACACAGATGGAGGGAGTGAAAGAAAATTTCCTTTTAATTCTAAGTCTGACTCCAGTTTTCCTTCCCAGCCAAACCCTGATGGAATAGAAGCCAGGAGTTATGCTCCTGGATGCTGGATACACCACTGCAGTTGGGGATACAGTGGAACAAAGACTAGAAAGAATGATTAGAAGTATGTATATATGTCCTACATATATAGAAGTAGGATACATGTCCTACACCCAAAATGACGTAATTCATGTCCTAGTCCACTCAGCTCCAGGGCCGCAAAAGGCTGGAAGTATGACACTGGAGCCACGGAATGAAAAGCCTCTGGACTCAGGGACACCAGGAATAGCTGAGGGAAGGTGCAAAACCAAAAATGCTGAAAATAAAAGCCCAGCACCCATTTTTCACTTAACTCCCAGAAGACCATCTGCCAGGTTTATGCCCATAGGCAGGAGGCTGGGGGATACTAGAATTCCATAGGAGACAGATAAGCCCAAGTGAAATGGCCGACAGTTACTAGACAGAGATTCCACAAGGAAATACTGATCTACTCAATTGGCCAGTAGTGAAGCCCACCTCTCAACCAGTCCTGACTCCACAAGCCGGTTTCACTGAGCTTTTAAATGATTTTTTTTTTCAATATAAATGGACAGCAAAGAATCACCAGCTTCTTGAAAAATACTTCTAATATAATAAACAGACCAATGCAACTATAAAAAAATAAAGCAAAGAAATAAATTAAGTACAGAAATCATAAGAAATCATCTTTCAACACCATAAAAATTAAAAGAGGTAAAAGATATTACAACTATGAAAAAAGAATGAGTAGTATTTAAAACGGACAGTCATAAAATAAACAAAAAACCACTCTTCAAAATTAAAAATATAACAACAAATATATTTAATTCAATATAATATTTGAGAGATATGCTGTCAATCTCCTGGAACCAAAAATCAAAAAGCCAAATATAGGAAACGTTTTAAAACAGAGGATCTGTTTAGGAGGGCCAACAGCTAAATATTGGGAATTTGGGGGTGGGGTGAGAAGGACAGTAAAGAAACACAGGGAAAGAAATAACCAAAGAGATAGTACAAGAAATTCCCATAATTGAAGAACATGAGTGTAGAGTTTAAAGGGCACCACTGAGTGCCCAGCACAATAAATGAAAAAAGACTCACACTAAGACATAGTATTCTAAAACATTAGCACAGCGTAGGTGAATAAAATATACTAACAGCCTCTAGAGGGGGAAAAAAAGAGAGAATGATAAATATTCATGCATCAAAGTGGAACTGAAATTCTTTTTACTGACACTGGATTTTAGAAGACAATGGGGAAATAGCTTCAAAACTTGGAAGGAAAATACAAAAATGTATTAATATAACATGCCATATTAAAATATTAATCACATTAATTTCTAACTAAAAATTTTTTAAAAGCTTAGTAGATATATGAAAAATATCCAAAGTAACAGAAATCATTCAGAACAAAATGCTTAAGAAACTTGTAGTAAAATAAAATATATTTAACCTAAAATAACAGCAAATACCATACTTAGTAAATGTTGCTTTAAAAGCATTCAAGTTAAGTGAAGAAACAATATTATGATGTCCCCTTTCTCTGTTTCCATTTGATACTGTATTAGAGGCCCCAGGCAATGCAATAAGATAAGAAAAATAAATAAGAGGTATAAGTATTGGAAAGGATCAACCGTCCTTATTTCACACAGTAAAATTTTCTCACAAAACATCAAGATAGTTTATAGGACAGTCATTTATAATTAAAGGGAGAGCACAGCAAAATTTCTGGATATTAGATCTACATATCAAAGTCAACAAGAAATCTAGGATAAGTACAGGAGAAAGCCCTCTAAAAAATGCTCACTGCATCCATGTTTATTTCAAGAAAATGTTAGAAACCACTAGGATGGCCTGGATAACTCACTGGGTTAAGTGTCTGACTCTTGGTATTGGCTCATGATCTCACAGTTTATGGATTTGAGTCCCACATCAAGCTCCATGCTGATAGCATGGTGTCTGCTTAGGATTCTCTCTCTCCCACTTTCTCTGTCCCTCCCCCCTCTCTCTGACTCTCTCTCTTACAGTTAGAGTCAACTTTTACACACAAGGACTGAAGAAGTAGCAACAAGCATGACAGTCTGTGTTTTTCTCATATAAAATGTGTCCAGAAAAATAGACCATCCAAGGTTAATATGGACAACCTCTGAAGCAATTAGATTCCCAGTCTTCTTCTAGCTGTCCCTCTGTCATCAGAGAATGTCTCTGATCCTTAGGGTTTAAGATGCATGTTGTAATTCCTACCATCATATCCAAGTTCCAGGAATAGGAAGAAGACAGGGACAAAGAAGATGTTTTCTCTTATTTTTAAGATTTCCAAATAGTTGGCAAAATACTACTGCCTACTCTTTAATGGCCAAATCTTAGTACTAAGAGTATGCTTATTCCAAAGGCAACTAGGCAACAAAATCTTCCTGTAAAAATCAAGATTCATCTGTTCCAAGGAAGAAAAGGAGAATGGATTATGGTAGGCAAGGAGGTAATAACAAACACCCAGTGTAGAATAACATTCTAATGGGTTTTAGCAGGTATCTCTAATTAATGAGGAAAGGAAACGGGATGGGAGAACAACACACAGGGAGTTTGTCTGTTTCTGTGATGGTTATTTCTTTTTTCTTTTTCAAGTTTTTATTAAATTCCAGTTACTTACCACACAGTATAATATTAGTTTCTAGTGTCCAATAGAGATTCAACATTTCCATGCAACATCCAGCGTTCCTTACAATGTGATGGTTAATTCTTAAGAAACATTATTTGAAGCAAACGTGTCACATATATATAAACATTTGACAAAGCTGGGTAGTAGGCTTGTGGATATTGTCCTATCTTTCTTTTTCCTTTCTCTAAGTATTCCACATAATTTTAAAATATCGAGTTAATTTTCAAAAGCTTAATTTATTCACCACAGTTCTATTTTAAAAATCATTCCAAGCACACACAGGTATACAGAAAAACTTTAAAAAATAATAATAATACCTAAAAACACATGCTTCACTACAAATTCTTTCCTACCTGGAGCTCCAGCTATTTTAATTTTATAGTAAAACCTCTAATGCATTGAATTACTAAAGTTTTGGCTATCCCAAAAAATCATCCTTATTGCTGCTAACTAGCATTAACACACCTACTACATGGAGATTAACTGTGTCAGGTTTTCTTCTAAACAATACATTATTGAACATGTTGCAAGTGTCAACTCACTTGTGCTGTATTGGCTTGTGAATTCTGGGGGATTCTCTAAATTTCTGATTCCCTGTGCAAAGACCAATGGACTCCCCTATTGATTCCAACAGTCGTTCCAGTGAGAAAAATGGAAACGACACTCTTCTCAGAAGCATGCAGGCTATGAGCACATTCTTTCACTCCCCTCTGACAAAATTCTATTGAGCAGCTAAATTGAGCCCCCTGGCTGCACATATCTCTGCTTAGTTGAGAACTTCCACTGAGGAGCATTTTATGATACCTCCCCCCTCCCACCACCCATTAGATGGGCATTAAATTAGATGCCCCTTTCTCTGTTTGCTTATATCTTAGAATGCTTCCCTAACTCACCTCCTTCTCTATATTCTGAATGCCTGTTTATTTGTTTATCTGACCCAAAGGACAGACTTCTGTTTGGGAAAGTGCATTGTTTTGGTCACGGGTATTCCTAACACATGGCTCAGGGTATGATACAGAGTAGGAGTTCAATATTAAAAAAAAAAAAAAAAGTAAATGCCATTGACCTAAACACTGGTGTTGCTACTTGATCAGAACAAAGAAATTTGTGGTTCTGAAGGCTTCCTTTATGACTTCTAATTTACAAAACTATAAAATACTGCCAAATGCACAATTCGCAGAAGTTAATCCCTGAATATTAATTTTACAGTGAGTGCTCTTGGAATTTGCTTCAACTGAGGTATCGAATTTAGAGAGTTCAATTACTGGGAAAATATACCAACTACCAACAGAAGAATCCCAAGGAACAACCTACAACTAGGCTGGCATACTGATAGATTTAGTGTGAATAATGGGTTTTCAGAATGTCTACATCATCAAGAGAAATAGCAAAGGAAAACAAAATCTCTGTCCAAATGTTTAGGTGCCTCATTCATTTCCTGTTTTTCCACTAAATTTGCATTAGACACAACCCTTAACCTTTTTAGTCCTTAGCTCCTGTGGAGATATATGAGGCTTCCCAAAGCTTTACAAAATCAGTGTCTGAAGCCTCTTAGGATACACTGTTCCTTAACCTTTTCCAGCTCATGCTACTCAAAGATCACACTGTTAAAAAATCTGGGTTCCATTATCTTTTTAGAAGAAGGCAATGACCTGCACACATGTCAGGAAACCATTATTCTATTTATCATATGTATTTTTTTAATGTTTATTTTTAAGAGAGACAGAAAGAGTGCAGCAGGGGAGGGGCAGAGAGTGAAAGAGACACAGAATCCAAAGCAGGCCCCAGGGTCTGAACTGTCAGCACCTAGCTGGACACAGGGCTGGAACTCAGGAGCTGGAAATCATGACCTGAGCCGAAGTTGGACACTCAACTGACTGAGCCACCCAAGCACCCCTATTTATCATCTGTATTCAGTTTAAGGACTTAAAAAGCACTAGAGTAGTGTTGTTGGCAATATTATTATTGCTCTTTGTAGTAGGTTATATGGCATTTCCCCTAAATTCACGTTCACTCAGAATATCACAATGTGTCCTTATTTGGAAATAAGGTCTTTGAAAATGTAATGAGTTAAGGATCCCAAGATGAAATCACACAGGATTTAGAGCTGGCCCTAATCCAATATCTGATATCTTTATGAAAGGAGGAATGAACTGAGAGACACTCAAAGTAGAGGCCATGAGAAAACATGGAGGCAGAGATTAGGATTCTAGCTGCCACAGCCAGGGGCAGCCAGGGGCTGTCAGAAGCCACCAGAAGCCCAAATAGGCAAAGAAATATCCTCCCCTAGAGACTCTGGAGGAAGTGAGGCCCTGCTGACAGCTGGGTTTCAGATTTCTGGGCTCCAGAGCTGTGAGAGAATAAATGTCTGCTGTTCAAGACCCCAGGTTGTGTGATTGTATAATGACAGCTTTGAAAACTAAAACACTATTAGCTTTGAAAACACCAAACCAATAACTGCATCACTGGTGGAAAATGGTAAAAATATTACACTATGGCAAAATGGAATCAAAAGTAATTTTATCACTGGGAAGGATATAAGGAAGCAGGAATTCTTAGTAAGTATTAGGAAAACTGGGCTCTACATTGGCCACAGCGAGGTCCCATGGTCTGAGTTGAGTCCAGAACAAAAAAGTGCTAATTGGGGCAGTAATCAGTGTTCCTCTCAAATGACCAGAAAAGTGGTCAATTACATACCATGTCGAATGCATTCTTCCAGAAAGAGGCACCTTTTTTTTTTTTTAACTGAGAAAGAAGTTGGGAATTGTAGAACTCCATAAATACAGTAAGATGTGAAATTGTTAGCACTCCTTGAAGCCTCATGTTTCAGACACTTCTCTAGTATTGGCCTGTCACCACCCTGTGCATTATGTTGACATCTGTTTTACGATTGCACACAGTGGATTGGAAGCTCCATGAATATAGGAAATTTCACCCATTCGTTTGCTGAACATTGCTCAGCACATACTGGACACTCAACAAATATTTGGTGAATTAAATGGAACTGAGACTTGCCCAAAGAAACAAAGCTAGTAAGCAGTGAAACCAGGAATCTAGAATTTGCACCCAGGTAATATGACTTTTGGAATCATACTCTTAACCAGCATTCCATCCTACCACTGACAATGCAAATGTAGGCTTAAATTTCAAAATCTTTATTTTTTTATTTTTAACATTTATTTCTTTATGAGAGAAAGAGAGACAGAGCATGAATGGGGGAAGAGCAAAGAGAGGGAGATGCAGAATCTGAAGCAGACTTCAGGCTCTAAGCTGTCAGCACAGAGCCCAACGTGGGGCTGGAATCCATGGACCATGAGATCATGACCTGAAGTCAGATCTTTAACTGACTGAGTCACCCAAACGCCCCTCAAAATCTTTAAATAAACCAAGACAAACCATTTCAGAAAAATTGCAAAACAACGAAAAGAAAATGATTACCCAGTAATCTACCACTTAGTTGGTGAGCATTAACATTCTGTTGATATTTCCTCCTGGGGCTTTATTATCTTTATGTTATATATTTCTTATCTTAAAGTCACATTCAAACTTAAATACACATTTTGCTTTTTAAATTTGTCATTGTAGCAAACCATGTCTCTACATCATTATAAACTCTTCATGGACAAGACATCATATATCTTAGTGAGAGATTGTTACATAATTTACTTTAAGTATTCCCTAATTTTGGACATAGGACATTTCCATTGTGTTTTTCACTACAAATATTTCTCCAGTAGATATCTTGGCTCATATGCTTTTAACAATATTTCTGATTATTTCCTTAGAATATGTTCCAAAAAGGGGCATCTGGGTGGCTCAGTCAGTTGAATATCCAACTTTGGCTCATGTCATATCCTCATGGTTCGTAGATTTGAGCCTCATGTTGGGCTCTGTGCTGACAGTTCAGAGCCTGGAGCCTGCTTTGGATTCTGTGTCACCCCCTCTTTTTCCCCTGCTCATGTTCTATCTCTCTCAGTATCTCAAAAAAACTGAATAAATGTAAAAAAAAATTTTAAAGGATATGTTCCAAAAAAGAGAAAGAAAAAGAAAGCAAAAAGACTCCTAGGTCAAGTGGAATCAAAATTGTAAAGGCCACCATTATTACTACCTACTGACAAAATACTTTCCAAAAGGGGCTTATCCATTTATATTCCCATTGTTTATGAAATTAGTATGAATGTGAGAATGGAATGTAGTGGCTACTTTATACACTAAAACATTTACTAATTTCACAAACAATAAATGATACCTCATTATTTTAATTAACATTTCTTAGAGGCTTGAATATATATATGCCTATGTTATGACCCACAAATTCCCTCCCAAAGAAATACTTACAAGAAATGAGAAATGTGTGTGTGTGTGTGTGTGTGTGTGTGTGTGTGTGTGTCTACCCTAGGAGTTTTGTTCATAATACCCAAACACTGGAAACAACACAAATGTCCACCATTGGTAGAATGGATAAATCAATTGTGTATATTCATAAAATGAAACACTGTAAAGAAGATTATAGAGAATAAACTACTATATGCAACAAATGGACGGCCTCTCATAGAAATTATGTTACATAAAAGAAGACAGGCACAAAGAGAATACACTTTATAATTCCATTTATATTATGTTCAAGGACAGGCAAAACTAACCAATCATAATGTAAATCAGGCTAGTAATGGGGGAAGATGAACTGTAGATATTGACTGGGAAAGGACATGATGAAGGTTTCTGGGTGCTGGAAAGTTTCTAAATCTTGATCTGCACGTGGGCACATGGGTGTATACAGGTGTAGAAATACATCGAGCTTAAAATTAGTTCAATTTATTATACAAAGGTTATACCTGTATGGAATGGAAAAAATCTAAAAATAAAAATAAGTAACAAAGCATGAATTTTGAAGGACCACATAAGTATATGAACCCTCCTGTGAAGGTCCTTTAAGGTAAATGCTTCATTGCTCCATTTTATGGGAGTGAGAATTGGTTTTTGGATGATATCATGCCTTGCTGTTCAGGGAGTTAGATAATGAACTCACTGAACTATTTACACATATGTTTGAAGGTTATAGAAACTGGAATGGTGCCCAAAAGACTTAAAAAGTAAAGGAAGTCATTTTAGCAATTACCATCTGGCTAATCTACCACTTCAATTATTATTTAAATTACTCTTTTAGGGACAAAAATGATAAACATAAAAAGAGAAGAAAAGCATATAAAAGTCCTCAATAACTGAGAATGGAACAACACTAGGAGGAAGAAGATCTGCATTCTAATCTGAGATGTTCTGTATCCAGAACACCGCGGTTCTCTGGTTTTCTTCTACCTTCCTCTTTTGTTCATTCTCCTTTAGGTGTCTGAGAAGGTCTCACATTTAAGATCTTGATTTTCCATGGGGCGCCTGGGTGGCTTAGTCGGTTAAGCGTCCGACTTTCGCTTAGGTCATGATCTCGCGGTTCGTGGGTTCGAGCCCCGCGTCGGGCTCTGTGCTGACTGCCAGCTCAGAGCCTGGAGCCTGTTTCAGTTTGTGACTCCCTCTCTCTGACCCTCCCCTGCTCACGCTGTCTCTCTCTCCTAAAAATAAATAAAACGTTTAAAAAAAAAAAAAGATCTTGATTTTCCATACACACTCTACTCCCCAAAACAACTCCTCCCCCAGCTTCTCCATTTCAGGACAAAGTAACAACACACTGCTCAAAGATCAAAATCCACACATGGAGAAGGGTCATAACACAGGGAAAGCCCTTTTCCTCATTTGCTTTTATTCATACCACTTACCATCACCTCCCATATCATATATTAGTGTTTCTATTAAACATGTCTCTGAAAGAAGAATGGAAGGGATTTTGGTTAATTACAGTCTCACCAGTGCCTAGAAAGTATTTGGCATGTTGTAAGGCACCTGGAATATGTTGGTTCAAAGAAAGAATGATATATTGTACATCATGTAATCTGATTGAAATAAATTTATAATAATAACATAAAGAACCCTCTTTAGTAGTACTGTCATTTATTCATTGGGCTACCTTAAGGTTTGAATGAGATAGAAATGATGCTCAGCGTCACTCATCATCAAGGAAATACAAATCAAAAACACACTGAGACACCACCTCACGCCGGTCAGAGTGGCTAAAATGAACAAATCAGGAGACTATAGATGCTGGCGAGGATGTGGAGAAATGGACACTCTCCTACACTGTTGGTGGGAATGTAAACTGTGCAGCTCCTCTGGAAAATAGTGTGGAGGTTCCTCAAAAAATTAACAATAGAACTCCCCTATGACCCAGCAATAGCACTGCTAGGAATTTACCCAAGGGATACAGAAATGCTGATGCATAGGAGCACAAATACCCCAATGTTCATAGCAGCACTATCAACAATAGCCAAAACATGAAAAGAGCCTAAGTGTCCATCAACTGATGAATGGATCAAGAAGATGTGGTTTATCTATACAAAGGATTACTACATGGCAATGAGAAAGAATGAAATCTGGCCATGTGTAGCAACGTGGATGGAACTCGAGGGTGTTACGCTGAGCGAAATAAGTCAGGCAAAGGAGGACAGTTAACATATGTTTTCACTTATAAGTGGAACAGGAGAAACTTAACAGAGGACCATGGGGGAGGAGAAGGGGAAAAAATATTTGGGGAGAGGGAGGGAGGCAAACCATGAGAGACTCTTGAATACCGAGAACAAACCGAGGGCTGATGGGGGTGGGGGGGAGGGGAAGGGGGATGATGGGCATGGGGGGGGCACTTGTTGGGCTGAGCACTGGGTGTTATATAGAAACCAACTTGACAATAAACTATAAAAATAAATAAATTAGATAGATTACAGAATTATCGTTCTTTTGGGAGTGAGTGTGGGGGGTTGTAAATAAAATTGCAGGTTGCTTGCTGGTCTCTGCAGGAGGAGAGCCTCACAACTCTGACACAGGCATCTGTAGTTGGCAGTCAGAAAGTTTGTGTCCTGACTCTGTCCCTGATTATTAACTGGGGACCCTTAGGGTGTGTGTATAATCTCTCTGAATCTAGGTACTCTCATCCATAAATTGAAGATAATTAAACTTGCCTCACAAGGTTATAATGCAAATTAGTTTAAATGATGCAGTGTTTATGAGCATGCCAAGCAAGTACAAGGTCCTCAAAAAAATGACAAAAAAAATAGGCGTCTGCATTTATGTAAATTATACCGTGGAGCATTATACTTTCTTGAGGGACCAAGTATTATTTCTAAATAATATTTATTATCCTTTTTTCTTCTCATTATGAAGACATACTTACTGTAGAAATTGTGAATCCTCCATAGAAATGAAAGTCGCTTAGAATTCTACCTCCTTAAAGAACATGACTTAGAAAAGCTGTATTTGTTTCTTCTGAGGTTTCGCTGATAGTATATAGGGTGATTTACACGTTTATAATTATAATACTATTGTTAATAAAAATTTTGTGATTATCTCCCTGAGTGAAATACCCAAATGAAATAACTATAAAAGGGATTTGAAACCATTGGAACTTCGAATATACTTTGCCTAATTTTCTCCAGAAAAAGGTAGTATTAATTTATACCAAGACCAGCAGTGTAAGTTTTCCTATTTCCTCACATCCTCGTGAACTAGTGAACTGAAGCATGGGGGGAAAAGCACAAATACCATTGTGATACACAAACAAAAAATCCTATTATTTATGTTTATATTTAATACTATATTTTATTATAATTTTTAATAATGACATCATCACATTTGTAAAAATGAATATCATATTTTTGTTTTCAAATCAAAATGTAAAACCTCATCATCCAATAGTGATTTCCAACTCTTGCTGCTATGATTCCAGACATCTCTCTATGGATAGAAAGATATAAGGACAGGTAGGTAGTTAGAGAACAAAAGAGAGAAGGAAGAAGGGTGAAAATAGGTGTTATTAGAAATAGAGTCGATTCTCATTTCTCCTGGATTCTGTATTGGTTAATTTGTCTACATACTGTATCGTAGTGGTCATTTTACAATATATACAAATATTTAATCATTATGTTGTGTACCTGAAACTAATGTAATATGTCAATGTATCTCAATTAAAAATATTTTTTATTAAAAAATTTTTGTAAACTCAAAATCAATACTTATTACACTTACTTAAGTATTCACTGACATGCACGGAGCAGCAAAAAAAATTGAGTCATGCAACCTGAACGTTCCCAGTTGAGGTCAAACAAGCATTGCTCTGTCTTCCTGTTTCACGGTAAATAAGTGTTCTTTGTGCAGTCTATTTAGGGCCAAAGTTCTTGCATTTTTGTGCTGTTTGGTAGTGATTTCACTAAAGTGTTATCCTGTGCTCCTAAGTGCAAAAGGGATATAATGTACCTTATATCCTGTACACTTGGAAATGGGTACGTGAGATAAGCTGTTTGTGGCGTGACTTACAAAGCAGTCAGCCCTGAGTTCATGTTAGTAAATCAACAACATATGTTAAATGTTTTTAAACATTTAAACATTGAATGTATTGATTGGTTGATGAAAATGCTGTGATCAGAGGCTTCTAGGAACCTAACCCTGTATTTCCTCTAGGAACAACGATTCTGTATTTGTTAATTAACTTTTTGCAATGACTTCATAGAACATAATTACCATGGATATCAAGAATCAACTGTACTTAAGAAAACTTAGAAATAAAATTTTATCATCTTATACTATAAATATTTCTATTAATAATAGCATTAAATTTGTTTTTACTTGACTTAATGGTAAAAGTATAAATCATGTAGAATTAAAGGAACTGCTGAAAATTATTCAATTTTCTTCCCAACAAGAAATATCAACAAAAAAATCCCTCTATATGATTAAATCGAAAGGGATGAAAATGATTTTGAACTTAATGAAAGGCTGGAGTCATGTGTTTTTAAACTCTGCTTCAACTTTACCTTTATGGACTCTCTGATATGAAGCTATTGGAATACTTATATCTCTCCCACACACATCTTCCCTCCACCTCTCACTCTATATTTGTTAAATTATTATTGTGGCACTGTTAAAATCCGGGTCATATGTGTTTGGAGCTGTGACCATAAATTCTAAAGCTCTTCAGACTCGATCTGTTTATGATCTGATTTAATATTCATCAGCAGTACTTTGGAGTGTAGTTTCTCCAATCCTGGACTCTGACATTGCAATAAAGTGGTTTATCAGTTCTATTAGAATAGTAGTGTGTTGTTATCCTTAGAGCAGAGGGGCATGCCTTTACAGTGCACACACAGCACACACACACACACACACACACACAGGCACACAGAATACCAAATTACATCATGTGTGACAAGAACCCCTTCCTCCTGCTTCTCCCTTACCCCCCTGAGCAGTCCCTCTAACAGGTCACAACAGGCCTGGCAGCAACAGCTCCCAATGTCAGGGGAAGCTGGCCACCCTAGGAATACCATTTTCAGGTCCAGGAGCCACACTGCATGGCACACGTTGGCAATCTGAAGCTGCCCTAGAAAGAAACAATGCCTTGCTATATTTCACTGATTCTAAAATACATTTTTTTCACATTTTAACATTTCTGAAAATGAAGTGATCATGAATTCACGTTATGTCAGAATTTAATTGGCAATGGTTTTTGTTTGTTTCTTAGTGATACACAGGAACAGTGATGGCATCTTTAATACACTACTGTGGCACAGACCTGAAAGGCAGTCCGAGAAGAAGTGGGGGGGAGGGGACGGCTGCGGGTGATTAACAGAGAGAAAAGGAGGCTTGGGCAATTGGGGCAGAAAATGGCAAAGGTGAGTGAGTAGGAAGATTCAGAGTCACGGATGGAGAATATTTTAGTTGAAACACCGTGCAAAGGTCACTTGTCCATGATCATCATCCTCAAATATTTGAAGGGCTGTCATGTGGAAAGAGAGAACACACCCGCTTTGTGCAACTCCTGAGGGCAGAGTAAGCACCAACAAGTGGAGTAAATATTGCTGTTTGGGGCTCAAAAAAAAAATAAAGGATTTTCAAAGTTTTGTTTTGTAAACAAATTGGATGAACATCCACAGGGGAAAATGAGGTTTATTGGAAGGAGTCAGGAAGAGACATGCTTTCCCAGATATCCCTGCCTTGAATTTGAGATTTGATGTAGCAACTTTTTTTCTAGTCTTAAGATACCAGAATTTTAAGAATTCATGCCCATTTTAGCCTCCACTAGGGAGTTATTTTATGTAAATAATCAAAAAGAATAATGGGGATATGTGTAGAAAAATGTTAATTATAAAGTAAGAAAGATTCAGTCAATATATCCATTCACTGGGATATGGTTATATAAATACAATGTGATAAAATATACAGCAGATTAGAATAACTACTATGAAAACCATGTACCAGCAAGGAAAACTATGTGGGATAAAATCTTCAGTGGGTAAATAAATCACAATACATCCTCACTGATTGTATGTAAAAGTATCATATCTGTAAATGGACAAGGACTAGATAGGAATAGATCAATGAAACAAGTGATTTTATGAGGGGCAGAGTTCTATGTTCAACTTTGTCTCTTTTTAATTTTTAATCTCCATGATTACTGTGGTTAGTAATCCCTGTTGTGAGGAATTTAGCGCCTGCTCTGAGGAACATAACCTGGGTCCTTTCTAATATGAAGACCATGCACTGTAAGCTCCCGGTGCTCCTTCCCAAAATACTTATATCTATAAAGGATAATCTTAAGTTATTTGGACCTAATTAGTCAATAAACAGACCTGGTATCTCTTTTGGACTAGGAATCCCATAAAGAAATAACTGAGATAGTATGGGCAATGTGAACCAAGAGAATTTGGGGAAACTCTCACATAATCCTTTTGGACAAAAAGCTCATCATTTAGTGGCAAAAATTGGGCCATAAATAATACAAAAAAAACCCCTAGCATAATAAATCACTCGATGTACATGAGCACAAAATAGGGGAGGGGGATTCAGCAGGGAGGAAACAGGAAGAAATTTAGACCCTGTGGGAGGCATCAAGAAAAAACTACACAGGAGGAATAACTGCTAAGGTTGGTTGCTTTATTTTATCTAAATAATATATGCCCCTTTTTAAAAGTCAAATAAACTGATTTATACTGAAAAATGATAATCTACTGTCCCACTCTCTTTCAGATCTCCAGTTCTAGTCTCTAGAGCCAACCTCTTTCAACTATTTTACCTACTTCCTCTGGTAATCCTTTCCCTATCTCTCCATAAGATGCTTATACTGCTATGCCTTGTTTCATGAACTCCTATTATAGAATTTAAGCATTAAACTTTTTTATACCATCCTTAACTTCTTAACTTAATTATATATCAAACACACTTAACTATATATCAAATACTGTGGTTTCACATGCTTTCTCATTGAATTGATAGGTTTTTTTTCTAGAGTTAACTGAGTTTTAATTTGTTCATTTTTAATGTATTATCAGTACTTTTTAAAATTAAGTTTTTATTTTAATTCCAGTATTTTAACACGCAGTGTGATATTAGTTTCAGGTGTACAATATAGTGATTCAACACTTCCAGACATTGTCCAGTACTCATCACAAGTGCATGCCTTCATCCCCATCACGCATTTCACCCATTCCACCACTCACCTGCCTTCTGGTAACCATCAGTTTATTCTCCATAGTTAAGACTCTGTTTCTTGGTTTCTCTCTCTCTTAATCTCTCTCTCTCCTCTTCTCTTCTCTTCCCTTTGCTCATTTGTTTCGTTTCTTAAATTCCAACTATGTATGAAATCATATGGTATTTGCCTTCCTCTGATTTATTTTGCTAAGCATTATACTCTAGCTCCATCCATGTTGGTTGGTTGGTAGTTTTTTGCTTTTGTTTTTGCTTAGGTGTGTTTTCATCACTTCCTGTCAAAACCTTCCCAAATACCTAGTTATCCTGGGTTGTCTATTAACTTTTTTTTATCTGAAGCACTATGAGCATGGGTACAGACTTAATTGTATGGTTTTATTTGGGAGTAATGAAAGGGCATGTCATCCTTGTGAATGAAAAACTCCATATGTCTGTCTCTGGAAATCTTTTTCTCTGGAGCTACTTCATTTCTCCACAGAACGATCTAATCTGCTGCTAGAGATATTCAGGAAAGGGATGTATGCTTGGATGCTGGCCTTCTGTGGCAATAGGGGAAGGGTGCTGAGGATTTCATGGTTTGTTATATAGATCATCCTTAATCTTCTGCTGTAGCCCCATTCCATACCACCTTGCTCTCTCCAGATCCTGGTGATCCTGAGACCAGGGTCTCACTAGTTTAATTCTCCAAAGGCAAGAAATAAACTGTCTTCTGACTATGAAGTCATGGAAGGATCTAGATGTCTTCCAGTCACCCAGTTTTAACATGTGCCTCCCATACTTCTGGTGCTCCTGGTGCCCTTCTTGGAGAGCCTCTTAGAGGCTCCATAGCAAGTCACATGCAGGTATTTAAGTGGGAGCTTTCTCTACTCTTCTAAATTGTTTGCCATGCCTGCATCTGTTTTCTACCTTCAAAAAAGGGGTTGAACCATTCCATTCATTATTGTCTCTCCCATTCTTTTTGTCCTTGCAATATCTACACTTCTGCCACTATTTTAAGGGATAAGGGAAGGAGAAGAGGTAAGCCTATGGGGACAGTGTGCTTTGGTTTACTGGACGCCTATGTCAGTTTCAAAGGCGCACTGGGGTTATCTAAGAGGAGGGAGTAGAAGAAGCAGGCGAGGCAGATTTCTAAATGATGGTCTTCTAGCAGATATATAAAATAATCTACCCATGGATAAAGTCTTCTGCCTGCACTCAACTTTCAAGCTCAAGGTCTGGAAGGATACACATTTCATCTCTGGTCTTTCACTTAGTGGCTGTGTATCTATTGGGAAAATATATGGACTTCCATTTCCTCATGTGTCAAATATGGAGAGTCACTGGACCTATATCATAACTTTGTTGAACCAATGAAAGGAAATGATGCCTTGTGAAGAGCTTAGAACCATATCTAACAAAATAGGAAGCACCAAGTAAACATCAACTACTGTCATCAACATCATCATCTAACTACACAAATAAACAGCAGTAGAGAAAATTTGGCTAAAGAGACTGGCAAAGATAATTTAGATATGCAGAAAAGAAAATTGTACGAAGAGCCAGTGATGGAGTTATGAGAGTCTTATGTTGGATTCTGTTTCCTAACTGAACTAGAGTCATTTGAAAGGTTAAACTAAGTATGAGTGTTTGTGTAAGGTGTAAGTTAGGAAACTCTCACACAGTTACTTATTAAATGGTAGCTATTTTGTTATCATTGTTAAATGTAGGAAGAGTGGGACAAAGAGGCACCATGAAAGTTCAGACATGGAAAGTTGGGATTATCTTGCAAAGGAGATTGGCTGTCAGGTTTCAAAGCTGGTCTATAGGCACTCTGATATGCCAGGCAACCCCTGGTAATCATGAGGAGCCCCACTGTTTTCTCCTACAGGGCCTCCGACTTGCCTCAATACCTCTCAATTCCTGTTCATCCCTTTCCCTCAAAACACTATAGCTGTGAGTGGGAGGCACCCAGTGGGTCTCCTATCACAGTATCCAGACACAATAGGTTTTGCTAATAAATTAAAACTGCTCAAATTCTCTACATAAACATTTTGAAGAAGAGCATGAGGGGATAAGGATAGAAAATAGCTGGTTTGACATGCTTTTCATTTCATGCTCATACCCCTAAATATCCCATATCCAGGCTTTTTTTTTTTTTAAACAAAGTCTTTAATGCATAAACTAGGCACATTGAGTGTCACCTAAGTAAGCAACCCAATTTGACTCCAACTCTTTTCACATATCCCCCAAATCCCACAGGAGCCTACCTGGCAGCACTTACCTCCCACTGTACAAAAGAGTTGATAGCAAAGTGTTTCAGGAAAAGCCTGCAGTGCTGACTAACTCCTTTTTACCTTCATGCATTTAACATTCTTTTCTTATTAGCTAGACATTTTGTTACAGATTATTACAATGAAACAATGCTTGTTAAAACAAATGAGGAAAAGATGCTCTCTGTAATGTCTTGAATGTTACTCTTTATAGAGTCACCAAATTGCAGGATTCAACAATGTTCCCTGTCACCAAAGGGAATGAGTAACTTTTTTTGCATAGTACCCAGGGTTGAGAAGCAGCCCATGATGGAACCTCAGGCTTTGAAGGTGCATTTATAGTTCTCAAAGTGTTTTCATGTATTTATATCATTTGGTTCTAGCCAACTATCTGGTGAGAATAAAATTCCATTCCTGCAGTGGAAAAGCAAGCACTCGGCGAGGTTTGGGTGACTCAAGTCAAGGTCACACAAGGTATTGAGAGCACAGAGCATGGCATACAAGTAGCTGGATGAAGAGCAATCTGGGTAGAAGGAGACCTGGGCTCTCTTCCTGGCTCTGAGTCTAATAAGCTATGCAACCTTGGGAAAGGCACCTCATAATTCTGGGCCTCAGCTTTATTTGACAAATGAGTAGGACAAGCTAAGAATTCACCCAAATTTAATATTCTGAAATTATAAGATCCATTCCAGACTTTCAGAGCTCCTTCAACAGTACAGGACAAGGCAGTTTATCCTCTGGGATTAAACCTCTTCTATTACCAAAGAGCCCGTTGTATCTCTGTTCCTCAATTTCTGTTGCTTACTTTGGATGACGAACTACAGACAGGTCTGTCTTTCTTTAGTGATGTTTGGATTGACTCTCGTTAACCAACAGGAACAACAGATAATAGCAAGTGCACAGTCAGGAAGATAGAATGCATCCAAAGAACAGTCAGTCCTTCTAGAATTGGGATAAACCTGATGGAAGGAAAAGAGATATATAACAAGAGATAACAAGAGGTAAGAATGGAGAAGGGGAATGAGATCCCACTAAGAATGACTCCTCTTGTTGCCATTTTAGCCTTGTTTTTATGCATGTTGTGATTTGCTCCCAAAAGGATTTCAAGTGGATTAAGTAAGAATAGAAACAAAACAACAAGAATTCCGAATTGCTTAAATACTAAGGATGGTATCTGGTTCAGAAGAGATGTAGTAAGAAATAACAGAGTTGCATCTTTCTAATGTGTAGATTTTTAAAATTTTTTAAATGTTTTATTTATTTCTGAGAGAGAGAGGCAGCGTGAGCAGGGGAGGGTCAGAGAGAGAGAGGAAGACACAGATGTGAAGCAGGCTCCAGGTTCTGAGCTGTCAGCACAGAGCCCGACGCAGGGCTCGAACCCAGAATGGTGAGGGCATGACCTAAGCCAAAGCCGACTGAGCCACCCAGGCATCCCTCCAATTTGTAGATTTTGACACACACACACACACACACACACACACACACACGCAAACACACAAATCTAAAATTTTTGAAACAATAGTAACCTTTTCTAGACACCAACACATTTTTTAAAACCCCATATGTTGATTAGATTCTGTAATGGATATTTATGTTTAGTTTTATTTTTTTTCCGAGTAGCAAGGAGAAGCCTAGGGACCAGTGAGACTTGAGGATTTATTAAGAGAGAGACTCTAGCTCAGCTCCTCTGCAGTTCTCTGATCATCTTTTCCCTAGTGTTTTTACTTCCCTCCAACTCCAGTAGTTTCCAATGTGGAGGCAGAAAGTGCCTGGCCCAGGAAACTAAACTACTCCTTGCCTCTCTGGCCTGAAGTGGGTTACACACTCATTCGTGACTCAGCCCTCAAGTCCAGGGAACTGCCAGGTGCTGACAGTCTTAGGCCTGCATTCCTGAACCACTGTGCCAGGTTGGAGGGATTAGCCTTAGTCTGCTCAACTCCACCTCTGGAACTGAGGATGGAGCCAGCATCCCTGAAACCACAGGCTGGGATGAGAAAGGGTGCATCAGTGAATGCAAGTGGGGTAATTTACAAATGGTGAAGAAAAGGATGGATACAAGATATGTAAACAACAATGTCCCCTACACTTAGAATATATTAGAAAATGATATAGGCACTGTGATGCAATACAATAGTATTATAATACTATCTTTCTTTAATAGTTTATTGTCAACTTGGTTTCCATAAAACACCCAGTGCTCATCCCAACAAGTGCCCACGTCCATGTCTGTAACCATATATACTAAGTAACAGTATATAATGGTATGATGTTATAAATACAAAAATAAAGATAAAGGGATAATAAAGAAAGATGGTAAGATGCAAACAATAAGGATGATACTAGACAGACTCCAAAAAGTAAAAGTCCCAAGCAAATATTGAAAATGAAATGGCAATTTAGTTTTGAGCTTCCTGGAAGCTCAAAGAGCAAAGATGGAAGAATGATCAGTTGAAAGGAGTAATGGAGTATACTTTGGAAGAGCAAATCTATTTCTGGCCCCGAGTCCCAGAGAAAATGTTTTTCCCATGGGTTTTCATAAAATGGTCACTAAATGATATTATGGAACTGTTCTTAACATATGTACAGTGGACATATTTTAAAGCATCTGTCAATACCAGCTCAAATTTAATTTAGGCTACTCTGAGATTTTTAATTCAAACCAAAGCCAATCCAAACTCTTGAATGCTTAAGATTAATCCAAGCATGAAGTCTAGACATATCAAAGCCATGTTTCTCAAACTGGGATGAAATGAGTACCCCAGGGGACACAACAGGAGATAAATGGCATACATTCCTGATGATTGGTAGGAAACCACTTAAGCCTGGATTTTCCTTGGTCATAAAGGATATAAAACATGAATTGTATATTTTAAAAAATAACACACATATACACAGAATGGAATATAAATGCATAAATGCTTTGAAAGAGGGAGTATGAAACCTCAATGGAAAGAATATCCCTCATGTTTGGACAGCCCCAGGTTTACATGCCCTGACCCCCAGGAGGCTATCATGCTCTTTTAGCCTTGTGGTTTGTTCCGGAGAAGACTTGAAAACACTTTCCCTTGCAATTCCTTTGCTGGCCAACTCCTGGTCACCTCTTGCACCTTGTGGTATTTCTCCCATTAGGTCACTCCTCACATTTTACTGCAGTTACTTGTTTAATATCTGTTTTCCCTGATATTGAGTCAGGAATTGGCTGCCTTGACACTTCAGTTCCTAGCACAGCGGCTGGTCTGGCATAAGAGGTCAATGAATTAATAATGAACTAAAGATACTTGCTTGCTATGGGTTGAATTGTTTGTCCCACACACAGATTTATAAAAAGTCCCAACCTCAGACTGTGACTTTATTTTGTAGATAGCCTTTATAGAGCTAATAGAGCTAAAATTAGGTCAATAGGGTGGGCCCTTCCCTAACCCAGTATGACCGATGTCCTTATAAAAATGGGGAATTTGAAAAGAGACGTGTGGGGAGGAAAGATGATGTGAAGACAGAGCCAAGAAGCAAAACCTTCTCTTCTTTGCTCCTGGCCCTCAGAAGGAACCAACCATGTTGACAGATTGATCTGGGACTCCTGGTCTCCAGAACGTTGAGACAATGATTTTCTGTCATTGAAGCCACTCCATTTACAGTTCTTTAGTGTGGTGGCTCTAGCCAAGGAACACAGTGATTTCCAGATCCTTCACATGACTGCCCCCTCCATGAATATGTTTCTTCCAAAAGGGCATTTGACAGAATAAGTCCTTTGCAAAGACAGTGAGGTTGGCATTGCCTTCCTCTGAAGCCACTGTTGTGGCAATAAGGCAAAGCCCCTTTTGGGAGATGGAGGTGTGCTCCAGGAAAAAGGGCTTCCTTCCCCCCTCATCCCCGTTCCAAGCCCTGTATCTGACAGATTCACATAGACCACCTTGCTCATACATGAATTCTAATGTTACTAGCTGTGTGACTTGGGGCCAGTTGATCAACCTTTCCCTCTCCCTTCATCATAAAGAAGAAATGGTATAATATACCTAAACAAAAAACCAAAGTACTGCACATAAAAACTCCTCATATGGTGCTCAATATGTGAGAGAACTCCAGAAATGTAAGTCTCCTTCCTTGCTCTCTTGCTGTTCTTGTAAATAGGATACACATTTCCCCATAGAAGGAGTAAACAGGCTTCTAAATACAATTTCAAGACATCTTTTTCCTTTAATCTGACTGCCTTCTACATTAGGCAGAAAATCAAGGAGATAGTTTGAGTAAAAGGATGACAAATAAGTGTCATTTTATTTTGGAAAGAACTAAATTATTATGAACTGAACATCCAAACTAGTATCTTAAAATTTCTCATTATAAAACAATCCAGGTCCATTGAGCTTCCTTATAAACTGTGGCTGAGGTTTACACTTCAAACAAATGTTTTTAATTTCATTATACACTACCAAACCAACCAAATCATTGCATGTGTAAACTCAACCTCCATATCTTGCAAATGTGCTTTTTTTTTATCCCTAATGCTTTACTCTGTGTGATTCTCATTGTTTAATTTTTTTTTTCCTTTATATTCTTCTCAGTAGCTGTTTGAGTGTTCCTCAAACCAAGCAGAGACCAAAAAAGAATAACATTCTCAGTCACAGGTTTGAGGCTATTTGATTCCAGTGATTACTTCATAAAGATTAAAGCCAAATAGAAACTCCTTTTCCAGAACTAACAATAAATAGATGATTTTGGTACAAATTAATTTGCCATGAAGGACTATAGAAAATTCAGTACTATTATTTACTTCAAGCCCCAAACATCTTTGCAAGAATACCAAAATCCTAGGTTAACATTCTGTTTTACTTACTATGACATTACTAACAATTATTAAGTAGGGCCAAATGTGATGTAAAAATTAAAGAATTCTACTAATATATACTTAGCATCATCTATGGGGCATTCAGTTACCTGCCACACATTTGAAATTCAGGTGTATATTATAAAGTGGTCAACAAATTTAAACTCATTATTACCTATATGCCAAATAACTTGGATGTAAACTTAAAATTTTTTTTAAATAAGAGAAGACAAGCTAGGACCACTCAAGGCAGGGGCATTTAGAGTCATAGAAGTGCTAGTTGACATCCTTACAACAAACGTGGGAGACAGGAAAACCACAGAACTTGGTCACAAGTCCATCAAACCCCAGTATTTGTTTCTTATAGAGGCAGAGAAGGTTAAATGTATAGCAAACCCAGGACTTTGCTATAATACAACTCAATAGAAAAAAAATAGGGAAGCTTCAGAGTTTCCTTGAAGGGCAGCGGTTAGTAACCATATACTCTAAAGGGCCCCTGACTGGCCAGATCTCTTGAGAAATAGCCATATAGTCTCTCAAAGCTCTTCTCTATCTCTAAAATGAAAATAGTGATTCTGTCACTGCTTCCTGCACAAGCTCGTGGTGGAGATCAAAAGTAAGTGAGCTGTGTAGAGTCACTGACATGATTTCACACCTTGACCTGCCCTTTCTCTTCTCGGCTTCCAGGGCCCCAGACTGTCTTGTTTCCTTTACATTTGTTGGCTAGTCCTGCTCAGCCTTCCATGCTGGTTTCACTCTCTGATCTCTAAATTTTGGAGTAACCTAGAGTTCAGTCCTCATTCTTTTTCTCTTCTCTATCTGCAGTCTCTCCCTAGGTAATCTCAAAGCTTTAAGCATGACTCATATTGCTGGTCACCTCCACATTTATATTGCCAGTCCTAACTTCCCTTCTGAACTCCAGACTTCTAAACCAAACTACAGACTTGACATCTCTAGTTGAGGTCAAATAGGTATCTCAGACTTTATATGGCCAAAATAGACCTCTTGATTCTTCATCACCCTAGCCCTCCCTATTTTAGCCAATGCCATCCACTCAGTTGCTCACACTAAAAATATCTAGGCGATATCTTGAGGCTAGTCTTTCTCTCTTCTCTCACATCCAAGCCATTGGCAAGACCTAACCACACTATCTCTAAAGCTGATCTCAAATCTGTCCACTCTGTCTACCTCTTCCACCACTGCCCTGGTTCAACCCACCATCTTTGCTCATCTGATGTCTATAATCAATTCTGAACTAGTTCCCCACTCTACCTATTGCCCTTTGCAATAATGTATTTACATTTATTATAACTTTTATATAAATTTATGACATGTAAACAATGCATATAACAAAAATATAATTTTAATTTAAAGATCTACCAAACAGTAAAAATATGCATGTGTATGTAAAATAATAAAACTGAACAAAGGCCTAGAAGGATACCTACAAAATCTATGATGCATTTAACTTCTTAGAAAGAAAGTAGGGTAGGAATAGAAGACAAAATGGACTTTACTTTTACACATAGTATTTCCTCAAAACCCATAAGAACTTTAAATGAACACATGAGTATGTTAAAATGTCAATTATCAGTTGGACATTTGGATATTATTCTCTGTAAATTTTTCCTAATGTTCCCAATAAAAAGAACATAAGCACATAGAAGGGAAGATAAAGAACAATAAGTTAAGAGAGGAAATATCCCTGAGCCCAAGAACATTAAAAATTTAAATATATTCTATGCATAAACAGCTGGCAAAATATTTCAACTCAATGAAAATGAAAAATCAAAGTCTTGCTCTACTTCCGATTTTAATCGGAATGTTTCTACTTGCCTCCACACTGTACAAAATATTGTAGATGTAAATCATATCATAACCTGTTTAAAGTCCTCCAATGGATTCCCAACATGTTTAGATTCAAATTCAAATTCCTTCCCATGATCCACAAAGTCCTACTGGCTTTAAACCATCTCTCCAACCTCCTCCACTCCTTTAACCGTCTCTCAACCTCATCTAGGTCCTGGCCATGCTGCCTTTCTCTCTGTCAGACACATGTTGTTTTCCATATGAAGCCTCTTGCCTTGGTCTCTCCTTTGCCTGGACAGCTTCCCCCCCACCCCCCGAATCTTCTTGTCATGCAAGCCTTTCCAGATACGGCAGCCTTAAAGAGACTTCCCTTGATCAGCTGATCTGAAGGAACCACCTTGGCATTCTCTATCATACCACCCTGTTGTCATTCTCTCCACAGCACTAACTGCAAGCTGGTGTTTCACTGTATGTTATGTGCTGGTTTTTCTTCACTGCATCTCCTTCACCCTCCATCCTTTTCCCAGAACATAAATTCAACGAATGCAGAAGCAGACACCATATGTCCCCAGCACCAAGAACTGTGCCTGGCACATAGAGGGCGTATGAGTGTACTCTGGGTGCATAACAAATCACACCATTTTAATACCTTAATCCAACATCCATTTATTACTTCACAGTCCTGCAGGTCAGGAGGAGTCCTGGCCCAGGGTGGCTGGGTTCTACAGCCTGCTCAGGGCTCTAGAAGCTGAAATCAAGGTGGGAGCCAGGCTAAATTCTTTTCTGGGTGCTCTGGAGAAGAATCTGCTTCCAAGTTCCTTCAGACTACTGACAAAATCCAGCCCCTTGAGGCTGTAAGATTGAGGTCTTCATTCTCCTGCTAACTATCAGCCAGGGGCCATTCTTAGGTCCTAGAGGCTGCCACATTCCTTACATGTGGCCTCCTCCATCTTCAAGCCGCAACCTCACGTTAAACTCCTCCTGTGCTCTGAATATCTGACTTCCTCTTCTATAACCAGCTGGAAAACTGTTTTCAAGGGAGTCATGTGATTCAATGAGGCCTAGCTGGATAATCTCCAGATCTTAAGGTCAACTTGTCAAGGAATACAATCCAGTTACAGGAGCAAAGTCTATCATATTCGCAGTCTTGGGGATTATAGAAAACACGCATGGCAGCGGTAGGGAATCTTGGCCTCCATTTCAGAACTCTGCCTACTGCACAGGGTACCACAGACATTTGCTGAATGAAAAGCAGTGAATAACAGATGTGCTCGTGTAAAATCATAAATAACATTGCAAATGTTAGCATTAAAGTAATTATGATTCGTAACGATGTTCCTGTGACATCATGAAAAGGCTAAAGTGGGTATGATTGCCATTGTGAAGACCGTCCATCAAAGCAAGGCTATTTTTTATTTAAATTTTGGGGCTCAGAAAGATATACTCTGGTCAGCTGGCAAAGTTAAAAAAGACAAAAATGAATACAAGTAAACAAAAACCATAAGCTAATTGACAAGGGTTGGTTTCCATTTGGCTCAGCTACTTGCTAGCTCTGACTTTGGGCAATTTATTTTAAATATCCAGTTCAGGTTTCTTCTTCCTTCCCTCCTTCCTTCTTTCCATTCTTTCTTTCTTTCTTTCTTAAAGTAGTGATGATAGGGACAGCAGTGATGAACTGAGACCTCCAGGCAGCCAGCTGCCCTGCCCTGCTGCACACACCTGCCAGCCAACGTCTCTTCATCTTACTCTAAACCTTGGCTTCTTGCTTAACCTTGGCTCTTCCAGTACAGACATGGTCAGCGTGATCCTTGCCATCCTGGTTCCTGAGTGAAGCTGTCATGCACGCATGCATCCATCTGTCCAACCATCCATCTATCCATCCATCCATCCATCCATCCATCCACCCCTCCATCTTTAATCAAGGATATAATTAAGCACAGAATTCATTTATATCATAATTTGTGCTAATATCAGTTCTCTTACACAATAAATATTATTTTGTCACATTAATTTGTAATATTAGCCACACATATCACTTTGAGAGTGAATGGAAAGATAAAGAAGGTAAATTTCAGTAATAATAAATGAACTGTTTTCTCAGCTATATTTTGCAGAGATGGCATTGCAAGGTTGAAAGAGTGTGAGCTTAGTGGCACAATCTCAGCATTTACTGGATGACCTGGACAACTTTGTGGACCTCATTTTTTCTATCATAATCTGAAAAGTAGAGATAACATCAGCCATCTTGCAAAGTAAGTGTTAAATTCTGTATGCAAAGGGCAAATAAAGTATAGTGATTGGATTAGAGCAAAATAAAATGCAGAAAATAAATGTATATACCTGCAAGAAAAAGGAATTTTGATTTTTTAAAATAAGCTGGAGGTAGGACAAGCCTTCTTAAACATTCATAAATTATAAAGGAAGAGTATAATAGGTGTGAATATATACAAATTACTAGCCTCTATATGGTAACATATGTATTAACAAAATTCTTAATTTTGTTAATTAATATGCTTAAGCATATAGCAGACCAGGAAAAAATAGTTGCAATGTATATAACTAACAAAGATCAATAGCTATAGTATCTAGTGAATTCCCTCAAATTAGTAAGAAAAATGATAATAAAATAATAATAATATATATTTAAAATAATAACAATAAAATAAAAAATTTTTAAAAAAATAATAGTCACACAGGGGCACCTACCTGTGTGGCTCAGTCAGTTAAGCATCCAACTTTGGCTCAGGTCATAATCTTATGGTTTGTGAGTTCGAACCCTGCATCAGGCTCTGTGCTGACAGCTTAGAGCCTGGAGCCTGCTTCAGATTCTATGCTCCCCTCCCCACCCCTTCTGTCTCTCTGTCCCTCATCAGCTTGCCTCTGTCTCTCTCTGTCAAAAATAAACCAACATTAAAAAAATTTTTTAAAGAAAAATACAACCCCACAGAAAAATGATCATTATATATCAACAATTCACAGAAGAATTACAAATAGTCAATAAAGATCTGACAACATTCTCAACTTAGTTCTTAAGGGACACAGACTTAAATGATAAGGTGGTATCATTGTTTTCACCCACCATATTGACAAAAAACTTAAATATTGATAATATAACTTATAGACAGATATATGGGAAAATGGGTACTTTTTTATATGTTGCTATAGATGAGATGCTATAAGTCAAAGTGTTTGCTGTACAGCGGGCTTCGCTAGTATGCTCTCGGTTCCAAATATGGGGGAAAGTCAGCTTCAACTAACTTGAATAAACAAATTTTAAAAAGGAAATTATTATAATAATCATTAAAAAGAAACTTGGATAATTCTCAAATCTCAGTGCTCCTGTTTGACTAAAACATTGGGAACCAGGCACTCAAACTGCATTTGGACTCTTCCCTTCTGTTCCTCTCTGCATGTTGCCTTCATATTTCACCTTCATGGTGCTGACTGGCTTTCTTATTTGGTGGAAAGTGGAGAATTCTGAATTTTATGTCTTATGGCTTCAACCAACCAAAAATGACTAATTCAAATTTCGAGTTCCCCAGGTCTAAAAATCCTAAGGAAGGGATTCACTGGCCCTGATTGGAATCAGTGATCACATCTGGACCAATAATTGATGAACTGATAAGTGGGATTCCAGGACTGGCCCAGCTTGAGTCTGGGCCCACCCCTGATACAATCCACTGCAGCCTTTGACTTGGCAATTCCCACCAGAAGGAAACAAGAAGGCATACATCCTAAAAGAAGGGAACGTTATTCCCAGAAACAACAAAGTATGCTACCCAGATACAAAAGTAATCAAAATATACAGGAATAAAATATATTTTTAAAATTAATTAGGCAATTAAAAGATAAATTAGTAGCTAAGGAGAAGTATTTAACACTATCAAGACTAAATGCATATAACTGTATGTCCACATTCTACAACTTGTCATTTACCCTAAAAAATTAACATATATACACAAAAAGAGGTTAATTTTAAAAATATATTTATGTATTTTGGGGAGAGCACATGCAGGGAAGGGACAGAGAGAGGGGGATAAAGGCTTCAAAGTGGGCTCTAAGCTGACAGCAGTGAGCCCGATGTGTGGCTTGAACTCACAAACTGTAAGATCAAGAGCTGAGCTGAAGTCAGAAGTCAGACGCTCAACCAAAAGAGGTTAATTAATTTTTAATTTATTCAAAAATATTGTGTGCATACCATGTGCCTGTGCTGTTTTAAGAGCTGAAGTAATAGTGGTAAAAGACATGAAAGTTTCTGCATGTATATTTGAGTGGGGAACACAGATGATAAGCAAGGGATTGGCACATTGCAATTGTTTATTATTAAGCATTCTGAGCAATTTCGATTTCTAGACTTCACAATCTCACAATATGAAGGTATTTTCAATTTATGCTCAGGGAGTTTTCATTATCCTCAAAGCTCCATTTGTGATACCACATACACTCGCAATTGGAAATGTATCAGGTTATGTCTAATTTTTATGGAATTGCACACTTTACAAAGAGCTTTCACATTTACTATCTCATTTCTCTCGTGTACCACCACTGTGACTTAGGTAAAGGCAGCCATTATTATTATTTTGATCAGCACTGAATCTCCAGAGCCAAGCAAAATGCAAGGTATAAAGCAAGCATCAAATAAGAGTTTCTTGGAATAATCAAAATTAAGAGGCACACTGTAAGCCTTCTAACTAGAACTGCTAATCCCAATTATTGGATTTTTCTAGCCACACAATATTTGCCATTTCTGCAATCATCTATGCCATTTCTACAATCATCTAATCATAAGATTTTAAGGTACTTTCATTATACTTTGTAGCTGTCATTCTTTCTCAGCTTAAGGACTTTGGAGTGTTGCTTTTTTATTCTGAAATAAATAGATATTTTGTTGATGGTCAATTTATAAAACATGAACTACTCTTATAGAAGCTGGAACCATTAGCAATACCAATACTAGAGCTCAAAGTATGGAGTGTAGAAAGTAATGCTGGCTGAGGACCTGAGCCTCCTGAGAAATCCAAGGCTTGTGTTTCCATTGAAACACTTATGTGTGACTTGGACAAGTCACCACCTCTCTACAAAATGAGGTGATTATTCTAATTGAATGCTGATCCCTTCTGGCTCTGAAATGTGATGGTGCATCAACTTTTTCAGCCACGCCTGCTGAATAATTGTGGAGATCAAGGGTTGTGTTTTAGTTGACTCTGAAGGGCAGGGATACACATTGCAAAACAAAGTCATTCCAGGCAGTTCTGTGAGCAACTGAGTTGCTCCACAAGTTGCAAACTGGTGACGAAGAACAAGTATGGGAATTCTGTTTCATGATAAAATGAGCCAACAGAGGAGAGTTTGTTTGGGCGACCCTCCTTAGAGAAGTAAGACCCATTGTAGACCGGGACAGGACTTTGCAGAAGCCTACATAAAAGCCATGGATGTGGACAACAGAAAAGGAAAATCTGCTCTTAGTCAATCACCTTGTACTAAAGGTTTGCTGACCAAACCAATCCTTAAACAGGCTATAACACCACTAATTACATCCTTCCGGGTTACAAAGAATAACAAATACATATAGCCCCCTCACCTAAATTTTCATGATAGCCTTCTGCAATGGAAAGTGAATGGGTTTTGGAATCTCAAAAAACCCTGGCTGCAAAGTCCAGCCTCTGCTCTGAATAACCTTGAGTAAGTCATTTAATCTACCTAAACCTCAAGTTTCTAATCTACAAAATTATGATAAAAATATTAACTTTCTAAGATGTTAGTCATAAATGCATTTAAGCTCCTACTTGAGTCCTGACAACAAGGACAATAGATGCTGAATAACTATATGGATGTACCACGGTGTGTTTATTCACTTATTGAGGGATATTTGGCTTGTTTCCAGTTTTGGCTACTATAAATAAAGTTTCTTTGGACATTCATATTCAGGCTTTTGTGTGAACATAAGTTTTCATTTCCCTGAGATAAACGCCGTAGGGTGGATTACATGGTCGCTGCACGTTTAGGTAGTAAAGAATTTGCCAAAGTGTTCTCAAATGTGGCCGCACAATTCCCAGCATTTGGTATTGTCACTACTTTTTTTATTTAATCAATTCTTATAGCTGTATAGTGATATGTCATCACAGTTTTAATTTGCATTTCCCTAATGCTAATGATGTACACATTTTCATGTGCTTATTTTCCGTCTATCTATCCTCTTTGGTGAAGTGTCTGTTCATGACTTTTGTCCATTTTCTGACAGGGTTCTTTCTTTGCTGTTGAATTTTGAGAATTCTTTATATATTCTAGGTGTTGGTCCTCTGTCAGCTAAGTGGTTTGCAAATATTCTCCTCCAGTCTGTCTTTTCATCTCCTTAAATAATATCATTCCCGAAGCAAAAATTCTAATTTAGCAATCCTAGTTCCTTTGCCTTTCCATGTAAATTTATTTTTTTATTTATTTTTATTTTTTAATGTTTATTTTTGGTAGCAAGAGACAGAGACAGAGCAGGAGCAGGGGAGGGGCAGTGAGAGAGAGGGATGCACGGAATCCGAAGCAGGGTCCAGACTCTGAGCTGTCAGCACAGAGCCCAATGCAGGGCTCAAACTCATGAACCGTGAGATCGTGACCTAAGCCGAAGTCGGATGCTTACCTGACTGAGCCACCCAGGCGCCCCTCCATATAAATTTTAGAATAGTATTTTCTACAAGAAGTATTACTGAGATTTTGATAGGAATTTCATTAAACTGGTGTTTCAGTTAGGGGAGAATTCACAGGTTTACTATACTGATTCTTCCAACCCATGAACATGGCATTCCTCTTCATTTGTTTAGATCTTCTTTGATTTCTTTCATCAGTATTTTGTCCTATAATATTTCAGCATGCAAGTCCTGTACATATTTGTTTCATTTACACCTAACTATTTAACTTTGTAGGCAATGTAAATGGTATTATGTTTTAATTCTGGTGTCTGTGTGTTCATTGCTAGTATATAAAAATACAAGAAGCAGATCAAGATGGCAGCTTGGGAGGATCTTCGACTCCTCCCTCAGATACAACAAATCTACAGTTACATACACAATTCTCTGTGAAAAAAAGCCTGAAGTGTAGGTGAACAGATCCTCCACAGCAAAGGCCACATCCAGAGGGGTAGGAGAGGCCTCCAGATACAGAGTGTCACCAAAGACCCCACCCCCTTGATTGGCAACCCACAGTCAGGCAGAGTCCGGAGGGATCCCACACATCAGGCATCCCAGCTGCTGGGGACCTATACTGGAGAGAGAAGCCTCCAAAACATCTGGCTTCAAAGCTCAACAGGGTCGCGTGCAGGAGAAAACCAGGGCGGTAGGAATGGAGGCTCTTAGAGCGCTCATGTGCAGACTCAGGAACCTGGTGAAAAGGCGCCTAGACCACATCTGAAGGAGATTCATTTGGTAACCCTAAGGCAGCAGACAGGAGGAGAAGCCTGTTGGGGCTCTCTCAGCGGGTGGAGGCGCTGGCAGCCACCATTCTGGGTGTACCCCCTCCACCTTACAGGCGCCAGTGTGGGTGAGCGCCATCTTCTCACTCTAGCAGCTGACTGACCAGCAGAGGGGAGGGTTTTCTGCGTCCATCCTTCGCCCACGTACTCCCTCCTGGCACCTGAGCTCAGGCAGCACTCCACTCCTCCCCCCTCCTCCCTGCTGTTCCCTGTGCTTGTGGATTCAAAGATTCAATATCATGCAAATGACTGGTTACCCAAGGCAATTTACAGATTCAATGCAACTCCTATCAAAATTCCTATGGCATTTTTCACCAAAATAGAACACATTAGAAATTTACATGGAACCACAAAAGATTATACAACTCAATAACAAAAAAATAACCCAGTTAAAAATGGGCAGAGGGTCTGAAGAGAAATTCTTCCAAAGAAGAGGTACAGATGGCCAATAGCACATAAACAGATGTTCAACATCACTAATAGTCATGGAAATGCAATTCAAAACTAAGATGAGATAACATCTCATACCTGTCAGAATGGCTAGCATCAAAAAGACAAGAAATAACAAGTGGTGGTGAGGATGTGGAGAAAAGAGAATCTTAGGCATTCTTGGTGGTGATGTAAATTGGTGCAGCCACTCGGGGAAACAATATGGACTTCTACAAAAAATTAAAAATAGAAATAACACATTCCACTCTTGGGTATTCATCCAAAGTAAATAAAACACTAATTCAAAAAGATATATGTACCCCTATATTCATTGCAGTATTATTTGCAATAGTCAAGATATGGAAATATACCTACCTGTCCACTGATGGATAAATGGATAAAGGAGATATGGTATTCACACACACACACACACACACACACACACACACACACACACACACTAGAATACTGTTTAGCCATAAAAAAGAATGAAATTTTGCTGCATGTGACAACATGATGGAAGTTGATATTATGCTAAGTGAAACAGGTCTGAAAGAGAAAGACAAATACTGTATGATTTCACTTATTTACATAATCTAAAAATCAAAACAGGGACACCTGGGTGGCTCAGTCAGTTAGGCATCTGACTTCAACTTAGGTAATGATGTCACAGTTCGAGAGTTCAAGCCCCGTGTCAGGATCTGGGCTGACAGTGCAGAGCCTGCTTGGGATTCTCTCTCTCTCTCTCTCTCTCTCTCTCTCTCTCTCTCTCTCTCCCCCCCTTGTGCTTTCTCTTTCTCAAAACAAAGAATCTTTTAAAAAATAAAAATAAAGACAAATGGGGGTGCCTTGGCAGCTCAGTCAGTTGAGTGTCTGACTCTTGATCTTTGCTCAGGCCATGATCTCACAGATAAGATAGAGGTCCTCCTCGGGCTCAGCCCTGACAACATGGAGCCTGTTTGGGATTCTCTCTCTCCCTCTTTCTCTGCCCCTCCCCCACTCACTCATGCACTCATGGGTGTGGGGGTGTTCTCTCTCTCTCAAAATAAATAAATAAATTTTTAAAAATAAAAAATAAAAACAAATGAACAAACAAAACTCATAAATACAGAGGACAGGTTGGTGGTTGCAAAGGGTGGGCAAAATAGATGAAGGGGAACAGGAGGTACAAACTTCTAGTTAGAAAATAAATAAGTCATGGGGATCTAATGTACATCATGATGACTATAATCGATAATATTGTATTGCATATTTGAAAGTTGTAGGAGTAGATATTGAAAGTTCTCATTAGAGACACCTGGGTAGCTCAGTCCATTAAGCGTCAGACTTCAGCTGGGGTCATGATCTCACCACTCATGGGTTCAAGTCCCGCATCAGGCTCTGTGCTGGTAACTCAGAGCCTGAAGACTGCTTTGAATTCTGTGTCTCCCTCTCTCTCTCTCCCCCTCCCCCACTCACACTCTATCTCTCTCTCAAAAAATGAAAAAATGTTAAAAAAAACTTTAAAAAAAGAAAGTTCTCATTAAAAGAAAATAATTTTTTATAACTTACTATGAGGACAGATGGTAACTAGCCTTATTGTGATCATCACTTCACAGTTCATACAAATATAGAATCATTATGTTGTAGTCCTAAAACTAATATAATATTAGATGTCAACTATACATCAGTAAAAAATAAATATGTGTAGAAAACAATTGGTTTCTGTATGGTTATCTTGTATCCTATCTTCTTTCTAAACTTATTTTTGAGTCCTAGGATAGGTTTTGGGAGGGGGTACGGTTTTGGTTTTTTGTTTTTGTTTGTTTGTTTGTTTGTTCTTTGTTTTGTTTTTTTTTTTTACAAATAGTTTATTGTCAAATTAGTTTCCACATAACACTCAGTGCTCATCCCCACAAGTGTCCTCCTCCATGCCCATCCCTCCTCCCCCCCACATCCATCAGTCCTCAGTTTTTGTCAGCATTCAAGAGTCTCTCATGGTTTGCCTCTCTTCCCCCACCATTTCCGCCCTTCTTCTCCCCCTTGTTCCTCCATCAAGTTCCTCCTAATCCTCCTATACGTGCAAACATATGATATTTGTCCTTCTCTGCCTGACTTACTTCGCTCAGCATAACACCCTCAAGGTCCATCCATGTTGCTACACATGGCCAGATTTCATTGTTTCTCATTGCCATGTAGTATTCCATGGTATAGATAAACCACATCTTCTTGATCCATTCCTCTGTTGATGGACACGTAGGCTCTTTCCATGTTTTAGCTATTGTGGAAAGTGCTGCTATGAACATTGGGGTACATGTGCTCCTATGCCTCAGCATTTCTGTATCCCTTGGGTAAATTCCTAGCAGTGCTATTGCTGGGTCATAGGGGAGTTCTATTGTTAGTTTCCTGAGGAACCTCCACACTGTTTTCCAGAGGGGCTGTACCAGTTTACATTCCCACCAACAGTGTAGGAGGGTGCCCGTTTCTCCACAATCTCGCCAGCATCTAGAGTCCTCTGATTTGCTCATTTTAGCCACTCTGACTGGCGTGAGGTGGTATCTCAGTGTGGTTTTGATTTGTATTTCCCTGATGAGGAGGGATGCTGAGCATCATTTCATGTGTCTGTTGGCCATCTGGATGTCCTCTTTGGAGACGTGTCTGTTCATATCTTCTGCCCATTTCTTCACTGGGTTGTTTGTTTTTCAGGCGTGTAGTTTGGTGAGTTCCGTATAGATTCTGGATATTAACCCTTTATCTGATATGTCATTTGCAACTATCTTTTCCCATTCCGTTGGTTGCCCATTAATTTTCTGGGTTGTTTCCTTGGCTGTGCAGAAGCTTTTAATCTTGATGAGGTCCCAATCATTTATTTTTGCTCTTGATTCCCTTGGTTTTGGGGATGTGTCAAGTAAGAAGTTGCTGCGGTGGAGGTCAAGGAGGTTGTTTCCTGCTTTCTCCTCTAGGGTGTTGATAGTTTCCTGTCTCACGTAAAGAGAAATCAAGAAACTGATCCCATTCACAATTGCACAAAAAACCATAAAATACTTCAGAATAAGCCTAACCAAGGATACAAGAGATCTGTATCATGAAAATTATAGAAAAATTATGAAGGAAATTGAAGAAGACACAAAGAAATGGAAAAACATTCCATGCTCATGGATAGGAAGAATAAATATAGTTAAGATGTCATCACTACCTAAAACACTCTACACATTCAATGCAATTCCAATCAAAATTGCACCAGCATACTTCTCAAAACTAGAACAAACTATCCTAAAATTTGTATGGAACCACAAAAGACCCCGAATAGCCAAAGTAATACTGAAAAATAAAACCAAATCGGGAGGTATCACCATCCCAGACTTTAGCCTCTACTACAAAGCTGTCATCATCAAGACAGTATGGTATTGGCACAAAAACAGACACATAGACCAATGGAACAGAATTGAGAACTCAGAAGTGGACCCAAAAGTATACAGCCAACTGATCTTTGACAAAGCAGGAAAGAATATCCAATGGCAAAAAGACAGCCTTTTTAACAGATGGTGTTGGGAGAATTGGACAGCAACATGCAGAAGAATGAAACTAGATCATTTTCTCACACCATGCACAAAAATAAACTCAAAATGGATAAAGGACCTGAACGTGAGACAGGAAACTATCAACACCCTAGAGGGGGTACGGTTTTTTTGTTTCTTTTTCATAGATGCTTTTGAGATTTTCTATGTAGACAATCATATCATCTGCAACTAATAGCAGCTTTATTTCTTCTTTCCTGATCTGTATACCTTTTATTTCCCTTTCTTGCTTTATTTGTACCAGCTAGAACTTCAGTGTTATATTGATTGAATATGATGAGCACTGACATCCATGTCTTGTTCCCAAATCTAAAGGGTTTTGGTCATTCACCATTAAATATAATGCTAACTGTAGATATTTTGTAAATTCCTTTTTTGTTGTTGTTGTTGTTTTTTTTTTTTGTAAATTCCTTTAATCAAGTTATGAAAATTCTCTGGTATACCTATTTTTCTGCAAAGAAATGTTTTAATCATGAATGGGTGCTGAGTTTTGTCAAATGCTTCTTCTGCACTGATTGATAAGATCATATAATTTTTCTTCTCTACTTGTTAATATAGTGGGTTACACCAATCGATTTTCCAATATTGAGAAAGTCTTGCTTTCTTGGATAAATATCATTTGATCATGAAGCATAATTCTTTATATATGTTGCTTAATTCTATTTGTTAATATTTTCCTTAAGATTTTTATGTTTATGTTCATGAGTGATATTCATCTATAATTTTCATTTTCTATACTGTCTTTTTTGGATTTTCATTTCAGAGTTATATTAGCTTCATAAGGTGAATAAAAAAGTATTACTTCTAATTTTTCTCTGGAAGAGATTGTGTACAACAGACTTAGTTATCCTCTAGTGTTTGGTAGAATAATCCAGTGAAAACATCTGGACCTGGAGATTTCTTTTTTGATAACTTTTAAATAACCGATTCAATTTCTATAAGTATTTTGGGGCTTTTCAAATTATCTCTCTTATTGGATTTATTGTGATGGCTTGTGCTTCTTGAGGAATTGATACACTTCATCTAAGTTGGCAATTTTTTTCTGTGTGGACTCATTCACTTATTATCTTTTAAATGCCTGCAGGATCTATAGTGATATGCTCTGTTTCATATGGATAATCTGAATCTCTTCTCTGTTTTTGTCAGGTTTGCTAGTGGCTTGCCGATTATACTGATATTTCCAAAGAGCCAGTTTTTTGTTCATTGATTTTCTCTGTTTTTCCTGTTTTCAATTTTATAAATTTCTGCTTTCATCATCATTATTATTTACTTAGTTCTGTTTGCTTTGGGTTTATTTTTCTTTTCCTTTAATTTCTTGATATGAGAGCTTTGATTATTAATTTGAAATTTGTTCTATATTCTAATGTAAGCAGTTAGTGCTATAAATTTTCCTCTCAGCATTTTTTTAGCTGCACTTTCACAAATTCCTATTTTCATTTTCTTTCAGTCCATGTGTACTTTTTTAAAAAATTTCCCTTGAGATTCCTCCTTGACTCACGGGTAATTTAAAAGTGTGTTGTCTAGGGCAGTGGGTGGCTCAGTCAGTTGAGCATCCGACTTCAGCTCAGGTCATGATCTCACAGATTCTGGAGTTTGAGCCTTGCATCGAGCTCTCTTCTGTAAGCACAGATCCTGAGTTAGATCTTTTGTTCCCCTCTCTCTCTGCCCATCCCCTGCTCACACTCCCTCTCTCAAGAAATAAAAAATAAAGTGTTGTCTAGTTGTTAAGTGTTTAGAGAGTTTCTTGTTATGTTTCTATGAATTATTTCTAGTTTGATTCTATGTGGTCAGAGAACATGCCCTGGGTAATTCTAATTCTCATAAATTTGTTGTGGTTTGTTTCACGGTCTAGCATATGGTTAGAGGCTTAGTATATGTCTCCTAGGGTGCTTGAAATGAATGCATATTCTGTCGTTGCGTGGAGTGGTTTGTAAATGTATATTAGATCTTGTTGGTTCATGGTGTGGAGTTCTTCCATGTCCTTGATGATTTTTGGACTAGTCATCCTATCAGTTGTTGAGAGAGAAGTACTAAAGTCTCCAAGTATAATTGCAGATTTGCCAGTTTCTTTCTTTTTTTTAAATTTTTAAAAATGTTTTATTTATTTCTAGGAGAGAGAGAGACAGCGTGAGCAGGGGAGGGTCAGAGAGAGAGGGAGTCACAGACTGAAACAGGCTCCAGGCTCTGAGCTGGCAGTCAGCACAGAACCCGACGCTGGGCTCGAACCCATGAACCACGAGATCATGACCTAAGCGAAAGTCGGACGCTCAACCGACTAAGCCACCCAGGCGCCCCTTTGTCAGTTTCTTTCTAGTTCCATGAGCTTTGCTTCCCATAAAATAATTATTCGTATGTTAGGACTTAGGTTTGTCATTTAATTCCATCTCTTCTGTTTTTTCTGTTTTTAACTTCTCTGCTTCTTGCCCTCCTAATGGGCTACTGATACATTTTCAGAATTCAATTTTGATTGATCTCTAGTACCTTTGAATATCTTTTTGCCCAGTTTTTTGTGGCTGTTCTATGTGACACATACATAATCTATCACGATTTACTGGTGTTGACATTTTTACCATTTAAAGTGATAGAGACAGGGGCGCCTGGGTGGCTTAGTCGGTTAAGCGACCGACTTTTGCTTGGGTCATGATCTCGCGGTTCGTGGGTTCGAGCCCCGCATCGGGCTCTGTGCTGACTGCCAGTTCAGAGCCTGGAGCCTGTTTCGGAGTCTGTGGCTCCCTCTCTCTCTGACCCTCCCCTGCTCACGCTGTCTCTCTCTCTCTCTCCTAGAAATAAATAAAACATTTAAAAAAAAAAACAAAGTAAAAAATAAAGTGATAGAGACATTTTATTTCTTTTATGTCTCTTAACCTTCCTACACTAAAAATATAATTGTCTTAAATATTTCCCCTACAGACCTTTAGCACCATACCAGACAGTACTACTATTTTTGTTACAACCATTTAACATAATTTAGAAAATCAAATGGAGGCCCCTGGGTGGCTCTGTTGTTAGGCATCTGGCTTTGGCTCAGGTCATGATCTCACAGTTGGTGAGCTGGAGACCTACATAAGGTGAGCTCAAGCCCTGCATCCAGTTAACAGGAGCCCCTCTTCAGGTAAAACACAAGCCCCTGGTGAGCTCCACTTCTCTCTCTCTGTCTTTCTCTCTGCAGGATTTTCTCTCCCTCTGCCCCTCACTTGCTCCCTCTTGAAAGAAAGAAAGAAAGAAAGAAAGAAAGAAAGAAAGAAAGAAAGGAAGGAAGGAAGGAAGGAAGGAAGGAAGGAAGGAACTGAAAAGATACTCATATATTTGCTTACTACATTCCTTCTTCCTTCCTTGATATTTCAATATTCTTTTTGTTTAAAGAATTTCCTTTACCCATTCATTTAGAGTAGTTCTCCTAGAAACAAATTCCCTTAGTTCTCCTTTATCTTAGAACATCTGATTTCCCTCTTACTCCTGAAGGCTGTTCTTACAGATCTAGAATTCTGCATTAATAGTTCTTTCCTTTTAGCAGTTAAAAAAAAGTCATGGCATTTTCTTCCAGCTTCTGTGATTTCAAAAGAGAAAAGAGCTGCCCTTTGAATGAATGTTTTTTTTTTTCTTATATAGTTAAGGTATTGTTTCTCTCATGCTTTAGGAGTTTTTCTTCATCTTTACTTTTTAGATGTATGACCATAATGTATCTTGGAGTGGATTTTTTTGTTTGTATTTGTTCTTGTTGTTGTTCAATCTATTTGGAGTTCACTAAGCCTCTTGAATCTATAGGGTTTATATTTTTTGCCAAACATGGGAAGCCAATATTTTTTCAAACACTTTCCAGTCTCAGTCTCTTTCTCCTCTCCTCCCAGGATGCTGGTGACACAGATATTAGGTCTCTCATTGTTATCACACAGGTTCCTGAGTCTGTGCTCACTTTTACTTAAGTCTATCTTTCTCTGTCATCAAGATTGAGTAATTTCTATCATTTTCTTTGGATTTACTGATTTTTTCCTCTGATTCCTCCATTCAGCTGTTGAGTCCATCCACTGAGGTTTTTTGTTTTTTGAGGTTTTTTGGGGTTTTTATTGTTTTCGTTTTGCTTTGTTTTTTGGTGTTTTTTTTGGTTATTGTATTTAGAAGTTCTAAAGTTTAGGTTTCTTTGCTGAGATTTTCATTTTTTAATTTGTCTCAAACATGCTTATAATTGCCATTGAAGCAATTTTAAGATGGCTGTTTTAAAATTTTGTCACTTGGGAGAGGGGAAGAGGGGTGATGGGCTTGGAGGGCACTTGTGGGGATGAGCACTGGGTGTTATATGGAAACCAACTAGACAATAAACTATACTAAAATAAATTAAAATAAAATAAAATTTTGTCAGATGAACAGGAGAGACAGAAAAAAATAATGTGCAAACTTGAAGAAAAATAATAAAAAGTTACTAATCTGAACAACAGAGAATAAACTGAAAAGAGAGACAGACTGACAGACAGACACTCAGGAGCCTATATGACTATATTAAGTGTTCTAACATTTGTAGCCCAGAATGTGGAAGAGAGCAAAGAAAAGAGCTGAAAGAAATAATGTCTGAAGACTTCCCAGATTCTATCATCTCAGTCATCTTGTTAGCACTCATTGTCTTTATTCATTTATGTTGAGGTTTTCCTGGTTCTTCATATTATAAATTATTTTCAGCTGGAACATGGACACTCTTAGTATTCTGTTAAGAAACTGCAGATTTTATTTTAGCTTTATGGGGGCACACGAGTGGCTCAGTCGGTTAAGCGACCGACTTTGGCTCAGGTCATGATCTCACAGTCCGTGAGTTCAAGCCCCATGTCATGTTCTGTGCTGACCGCTCAGAGCCTGGAGCCTGCTTCAGATTCTGTGTCTCCCTCTCTCTGCTGCTCACTCCTCCCTCTCAAAAATAAATAAACATCAAAATTTTTTATTTCAGCTTTCTTTTATAGTATGCTTTCTATGGTATCTCTGCTAGAGGAAGAGTAGGGTGTTGCCTCATTACTATTCCATTGACATTGACCAGGTTCCTCACGTGGCCTCTGTTGACACCTGAGGAGGTGGGGAGAGGAGCTTCATGGTACTGCTGGGAAGAAGTAGGATATCCAACTTCCCAGGAGGCCTCCCCAATATTCCCAAAGGGAAAGAGTAAGAGTACCTCATAAATCCTCCCCACATGCCCTCCAATGTCACTGTAGGGGTTGTAGGACCTCATTACCAAAGACACTGGTAAAATCTTGACTATCCACTAACTCCTCTGAAATCAGCCCACTAAGTGTCTTTCCCACAGCCCTACAACTAGGAGAATTAAAGTAATATCTTAACAGCAGTGAGGTGAACCTCATTACTGCAGGATGTGGGTGCAAGTCATGGTTTCACACATGGTATCCCATGACACTGTGTATGGAATGGGGAGGGGAGGAGGTGTGTGTGTGAAGGGTTTTCATAACTACTCAGCAGGAATGAAAGTCCTTCCCTAACGCCATCCAGTGAGTGGAGAGGTACCTTGTTATGTCTTAGCTAAAGTGGAGCCCTAGGCTACCCTCTTTCTTTGCTGACATGGGTAGGAAGTGGGGCCACAATCTCTTTCTTACAGTGTTTGGCTAGAGTAGAGCACCTATTATCTAAAAATTGTCGGGCCTCCTGGGTGGCTCAGTCGGGTAAATGTCCGACTTCCACTCAGGTCATGATCTCGCCGTTCATGGGTTTGAGCCCCGCATCAGGTTCTGTGGTGACAGCTCTGAGCTTGGAGCCTGTTTCAGATTCTTGGTCTCCCTCTCTCTGCCCCTCCCCCACTCATGCTCTGTCTCTCTCTGTCTCAAAAATAAATAAACTTAAAAAAATTAAAAATTGTCCGTGATGTGAGACTGTGCTTTCCTTGGTCCTTTGGTTTAAGAGAGCAGACTTTTGTTGGGGCTTCTCTTCTCTGGTATCTGTTGGTTTTCCAGTTTCTAGCTCCTCCAACTCCAATTTTGGGATATAAAAGGCAAAAAGAAAACCCAAGGACCTCAGTACCTCATTGTTCCTTGGTTTACAAGGTTCCTAGACAGTTTTCTCTCTTCTTTTGCCTAACAGACATTCTATGTTTGTTTTATATATAAAGTCAGGGGTAACTAGCTGTATTCAGGGAGAGAAACAGGGAAAATCATCTATTTTCATGGAAATTGATGTTCTGAATGTTTATTTTTATTAATATTTTATTGTAAACACAATTATGAGTCACATTAAATAAAGTGTGAAAGCTAGAAAAAAGAATTTTATTTTTTTAATTTTTTTTAATGTTAACTTGTTTTGAGAGAGAAGAGAAAGGGAAGGAGGGAGTAAGGGAGGGAGGGGCAGAGAGGGAGACACAGAATCCAAAGCACACTCCTGGCTCTGAGATGTCAGTGCAGAGTCTGATGTGGGACTTGAACTCACAGACCATGAGATCATGACCCGAGCTGAAGTCAGACACTTAACTGAGTGAACCACCCAGGTACTCCAAGAAAAATGAAATTTTAGATGATTGTACTAATATCAATGTTGTAATGACTTGCAGGTGGTGTTCATTTGCTCATATCAGTAGCAAAGGCACATATGTGGCCAGCCAAACTAAAAGCTAGTCTTGGTAAGCAGACAGATAACTGCCTATGGGTGTGTGGTTTGATGCTGCTAAGTAAGCCTGGCTTCCTCAAAAAAATCTTCTCTCTGGTTAGTGCATAGCATTACCAGGCTTATGCTTTATCCCCTAGCTCATGTCTATAATACCTTTTGAAACATAAACATCCATGAAGAAAATATGGTACCAGAGTAGACCCCAATAGTGCTGCAGGCTGAGAGTGCTTACCAGTAGAGAGAAGCATACAGATACTTAACAGAACCAAACAGAAATGAGGACAGGTCATCACAACCCCCAAATATGTCCTTTTAGACACATAGACAGTCATATACATATATCTCCAAAAAAACAACCAAATGAACAAAAATATCCAGTTTAAATGGCACTTTAGATTATAACTAACAGATTGACAACCGCTTGAGGTGTTCACAGTATGACAAGAAGTTGGGTGCATTATGTCTCCACATTAGCTGGAGAAGAGAAATTTTCATTCCCTTTGCTCTCTCTCAGCTATTTAGGAACTAAGCTTAGTAAGTATTTATTAAGCACTTCCTATGTGACAGGCACCGGATTATGTACTAGGGATAAGAATATATAAACACTTCTCTGTGCTTTCTCTTATTTGATGGCTCTTCTACCAACCAAAAGGATGTTTCTAGGAGATTGGCTTTCTTTATCATTAATCTGTTCTGCACTTTAGAAACTGCTTTTCCCTTCTCTCAACCCGTTAAATTTGAAAATAAGGTAGAAACCTCACCTGCTATTGTTCATATTTAACAAATGAGGCCAGTAAGGCCCAGAAATGTAAGTGTCTTTCCCACAGTCCCCTCAAACGAGAGAAAAGGAATGAGGTCTTAAATAGTGGCCTTAAACCCCCAAGTCCAGGACACTTTTCACCCCACGCCACAATGCTGCTCAGGCCCTGAGAACCATTTCCTCCTAAAGATCTGTCAGTCTTTGGTGAAAATCTCACCTATTAATTATGTTCATTTTTCTAAACCTTTCCCCAGAACCAAAAACTCCGCAAGAGTGGGGGACTTTATCATTATAATTCATTATAATTTTACTCATCTGTCCTTGTTGGTATCCTATTGGTATTTGTTGAGTTAACTTGGATGACCGCCAGAGAATCTAGATTCTGAAATAAAAAGATAACCCTGATGCTCTTCCTTGTAATCAATAGATGTGCTTCAGTCCCTTCCTAGCTTGGTGGTCCCAGCTAAATTAATAAAAGTCCCTTAGCTTAGGTTTCTTTTTGGAAAATGAGCATGATAATGCTTACCTGACAGAGCTGTTATGAATATAATAAATGCTGGATACATGGTAATTATTATTACAAAATATGTAAAATCCATAAGACAGTTTGGTTTTGAAGAGGTCCTCTTCTCTCCTCTCCACTGGGTAGCAAACGTCATGAGGACTGGAATAGATTATTTAAAAACCATAACACAGTGCTTTGTACTTATCAGTCATCAGAAAGAGAATTGCCAAATGAATAGACAATACAATACTGCAAAAATATTGCAAAAATACAACACTGTTTAATTATCAGTGTTACAAAATATTTAATTTTACTAAGAGCAATTTGGTACAGTATTTTGGCAGTTTAGTAAATCTTTTTGTATCTTTGTGACTAAAATAAAATACATGATCACCAATCACTCTGAATCTTCTTACTTTAACATACCTACTCTATTATTTATTTTACTTTTGAAGTCCCCATCAGCTCCCTCCAACCTGCCTTTATCCTTTCCTGGGAACTAATCATTCATTCATGCATGCAATTAACATTTGCTGAGCACTTACTGTCTACCACAAACCAGGTTGCAAAGATTCATAAGACTCTCTCCCTGCTTCTATAGGATTTATATGCTACAAGGGAAAACCAATGCATAAACAATTTATAATTAATGGAGGTGTTATGATAGAAGTACAAAAAAGTGCTCTAGTTATAAGAGTGATTCATTCTGCCTGGGGAGTTTGCCTATGGGAGCTTACATGTGGGGAAGTGATTTTTTCTCATTGTAGACTAAATTGACGTACTAGTAATAAAAATAGTTTCCATTTGTATAGTACTTTGCAAACTGCTTTTACATCCATTTATTCTTTCTATCCTCACAATGAAGGCTCGATAGTTTCGTGGTTTAAAAAAAAATACATCATCAAAAAAGGTAGCTAAGAGGCCAACTGATAAATAATATGGAAATTTATTTGAAAGCCCCTAGCTAGATGAGGCAAGCCAAAACTGCAAGCAAGGCTGTTAGAGCAGAAGTCATTCCAAGAAGGGTTAATTGCAAAGACCCATTCTTTCTTTTTCATCCTCAATTGCCATTGCCTGATCCTCCATCTTGCTCATAGGTTATAACAACCCTCTAAGTGGATTCCCTGATTTGTATATTATCTCCTTCCAAGCCATTAGCTACACTGGCCACAGATGATAATTTTTACATACAAATTGAGTCATGCAGTCTTCCTACTTAAAAGTCTTTGATCCTGTAGAGCTCCTCACTCCCTGTAGTATCAAGTCCAAATGCTTTTGCACTTGATCTTTGAGATCAAGTGCAAGCCAAAAGGCCGAGAAGTGATGTATCTGAATGCTTTTGTATCGTACATGAAATACTACATCATCCAAACATACCAAATTTTTTAAATTTGTTATTGGCTACTCTCCTCCAACCATCTTCTTGATTTTGCTCAAAGCCATCATACTATTTCCATCTCTGTGGCTTTATAGTGTCTTTGATCTGGAATGCCTAAGCTCTCCACCCATCTGTCTGGTAAAATGATGATAGACAAAGTGTGCATTTTTTGGTAGTTTTATGGTTTTACTTATTTTTTATTTGTCTTAATGTTTATTTATTTTTGAGACAGAGAGACAGAGCATGAGCAGGGGAGGGGCAGAGAAAGAGGGAGACACAGAATCTGAAGCAGGCTCCCGGCTCTGAGCTGTCAGCACAGAGCCTGATGCAGGACTTGAACTTGTCAACCATAAGATCATGATCTGAGCCAAAGTCAGATGCTCAACTGACTGAGCCACGTACGTGCCTCTAGTTTTATGGTTTTATTCACATAATATGACATGCACATAAGCGGTCTATTCATTGTCTTTGCTGTGCAGCTTGGCATTGGGATTGGTGACTCTGGTGGACAACTGGGCTGCTCTTTCCACAAGGGCTTTGTGGTTCCACAATGGCTTTGTGGTTCTTTGAGGAGACATTGTGAGCAATCTCTCTGCAGTGATATCTGTTGCACATCAGCAGCACTTAAAGCTCCTTGACAGTGTGAACTAGGAACTTCTGGAAGCCATTGGGAAGCATGTGCTTTGTTTCCTTGTTGGTCCTGTAACCAGTGTTGGACATCAAGATCTGACTTTTGAATCTTCTGTCCACCCTATTGTCAATGCTTCTGGTTTTCCATCAGTTGCACTTAATTTTGACACATTGGTCTGACTGGTGCCAGAAGAACTTCTTGGTCCTCCTTTTAATGATCTTGAGCTACATCAGAGGTCTGAGGGCAGCCATGATTCCAAATAAGAGATGGCTGCCACCACAACAGACAGCACCAAAGAAGAGGAAAAGTGTGCAGGTTTGATCTGGTTTATGTGTAGACTTAATAATAAAAACTCGACAACATAGTTTGTCTTTTGTTTTCTTTCTTTTTTATCTTAATTCATTACTGATTAAAATACAGTTTGGGAACCAGCAGTCTAGACTTTTTTCTTTTTTAAGGAAAAGAAAGGAAAGATCATTACATACCAAAGATTCATGATATTTATATTCATTTAACATAGAATAATTCTCTCAAGAGTATATTCTGTGCCATGGGCTAAGGAACCAGCTGGGGATAAGTCAAAACAAGGCAGGGCATTAGTCTGTCATGGATCATACATTTGGTGAAATAAATAGACCATAAAATTAATTAATTAATTAAATTGTACAGATTGGTGGTAAGAGCTAGCAAGGAAATAAAGGATGGCCTAAGAAGGGAGGTACTTTGGAGCAGATGGTCCATGATGATCTCTATGAGGAAATCCCATTTAGATGAGATATGAAAGAGAAGCAGCAAGCCATGCAGCTGGGAGAAGAGTCTTCTGGGCCAGGGGACATCTTGGAGTGCTTGACAAACTGAAAGACCTATGTGGTTGTGAGAGAGGGGGAGAACGGTGCAAGTTCACAGTGGATCATGCAGGGCCTCATAGGCCACGGCAAGTAAGACACTGAAAGATTATAAGCAAGTGAATGATGCACCTGAGTGCAACAGAAACTACAGGAGAAAGGGTTATAAGAAAAGATTATAAGAGGGCAGGAGCGGAAGTGAGGAGACCAGTTAGGAGGCTACCGTAACGTTAGTAAAAGTATCCAGTGTTTCAGGTAGTGTTGAGGTCTTAGATGAACTTCAGGGAATTTTTAAAATATGATCACCATTCACAGGTGTGGTTAGGTCCTGGAAGTGGATTTTCAGTGATGAGACTTCTCTTTCTCTCTCCTGGTCTGGCCCTTGCCTGCCTCTCTAGCCTCGTTCTAATGGCTGCATGTCACAGTCTGCCCTCATTCAGGTAAACTTCTCTCCACTTCCTCCAATGTGATCTACTGTTTTTCCTCCCCCAATAATTTGCTGTTCTTGTCGATCCCTCTTCCTGGAATGCTCTTATAGTTCTGCTCTGACCACCCCGTCCCCATCCCCATCCTACATTTTTAGGGCTAAGTTCCAGTACAGCCTCTTCTATGAAGCCTTTCCCAAAGCCCCAGATTGAAGTAACCATTCCTGCTTTTGCACCTGCTTATACCATGAACAGATGACCATTTTTAAAACAATGTTTGAGTCTTCATAAAGGCCAGGAACTATGTACATATGTATTTATTTAATCATCAGCACCTGGCACAGAGCCTGTCCATTGAAAGTAATTTCACTGACTTAGAGAATAGAAGGGAGGGAGGAAGGGAAGAAAGATGGAAAGGCATTCATTTGTATGGTGTTTAAGGGGTGTCATCAGTGGTCTGGAATGCATCAGTGGAAATTGGTGGCCCCTGTTTCAGTAAGATCAACAGGTAAACCATCCCAGCACAAAGCCATCTTCTGAGAGACCTGACACACCGTCATGACTCTGCTGCCTAGACATACATTGTTGCATATTTCAATGAGACTCAGTTATCTGAGATAAGTGGAAGAAAAATCTGGCAAAGCTACACAAAAGTGCGTTTACTGACAAGCACTGTAAATCCTCTAACTTTTCACTTTTCTAAATTTACTCCTGTCTTTGAAAGATTTTCTAAAGTCCCACCACTTTTTGGAAGTCTTTTCAGTTCAGTGGGGACGAAGTTATTGGACTCATCAATTATAGCCCAGCAGATCAAGAGCAAGAGCTCTGGGATTTTGGCTTTATATTAGCTCTGTGGTTTCAGGCAAGCTGCTTAACACTTCTATGCCTCCGTTTGTTCACCTGTGAAATGAGGACAATAATAGTATTTATCATAGAGTTGTAAAGTGGATTAAATATTTAGAATAGCACCTTGCATGTAAGAGAGTAGTAGGTAAATGTTAATATTTAACATTATAAATTGTTAACAGTTAATATTTTGTGTTAGTTCATATATAGACAAGAATTACGGAATTCCTTTTCTTCATTCCATCTTTTCTTTTTTTTTTTAAATTTTTACAAATAGTTTATTATCAAATTAGTTTACACATAACACCCAGTGCTCATCCCCACAAGTGCCCTCCTCCATGCCCATCCCCCCTCCTCCCCACATCCATCAGTCCTCAGTTTTTGTCAGCATTCAAGAGTCTCTCATGGTTTGCCTCTCTCCTTTTCCCCCACCATTTCCCCCCTTTCCATCTTTCCTTAAACAAGAAGAACACAGGTGCCTCTGTTTTAATCATCATAACATTGCTTATTTTAGAAGTCATGGGATTAAATATATATATAGGCCACACTGAGGATAGAGTTTCACCTTCTGCATAAATAAATATGTCTGCGCTTAACTTACAAAATAGGAGTTTTTTTTTTTTATCTTCAAATCCTCTGTGGTATTTGTTGTTTCTGAGTCTATATTGGCAATGGTGAAACTTGGCAATATAGCTAATCTTGTATAATGGCAGAGAAGTGGCAGAACAAACCTGCCTCTGATTCATAAAATTTAAGCTAAGGCAGTATCTGTCAGCTGCACCAGGACACTTTTTTTCTAAACTGGAATGAGCTGAACACAAGTAGAAAGCTTATTATCAATCTCATTTTCAGTTCCTTTGAAATCTTTTGTGAGTCTCTCCTATCTAAGGAGACCAGCCATCAGAGAAAAGTCTATGTGTGGTAGGGGATTAGGTTAAACAAATGCTTACAGAAATTCAGTACCCGTTGTTCTCTTTCCATTCTCCTATGAAGAGGGCACATCTTATGCTCCTTAGGAAATGAACCAACCACAGAGGCCTTTAAAGAGTGTGGCACCTTTATACTGTCAAGGGATGCCTGATGTTTCACCCATGGACAGATTCCAGATTATGTCCCCAAGAAGGATGAATAAATAACAAATCCATTGATTATCTTTCATTTACATTTAAAGTCAACAAACCAGTATTTTTTTTTTTTTACAAATGGGTTGTGTCTAAATTGTGAACACTTGTGATTATTAATAAAGGAGAGACTATGGTAGTATTTAACAGCAAGTTAGACCCACAGACATCTTACAATCTTACCAGACCCAATGTTCCTAATTTCCTCAAGGAAGTAGATCCTGCTAGTCAAAGAGTCTTCTTGCTTCTTTCCACACCCACTCTATCCAGATTCCTCTGGACACCTGCTGAGGCATTCCATCTTTTTGAATCATAAGGGAAACAGCTGGAGTCATGAGGATCAAGATGGAAAGAGGACACGGGGTATAACTCAGAATATGGTGATTTTGCTTAGTTTTGCTACTTATGAGGTGTGTTTCCTCATGAATTCAGTTAACTTTAGCTTTCATTTACTCAGTAATAATATCGTGCCCTCCCTCCATCTCACGCAGTTACTTTGAGGATATTTGAACTGTCAAGACAACAATTTCAAGCGGCCAAGTGACACGCAGTTGTCACTCTGACTCAGCTCATTCCATAAAGGGGGACTTAGGTGCAGGTGGCCTCTGGTGTTACATCACCTGAGTTTAAATCCAGGCTCCCAAGCACTAATGTGACCTTGAACAAGTTCACCCTTCTCTCTTCTCATCTGCGGAATATGAAATGGAAGGGCACTTGCATGGCACTTAGAACAATGCCTGGAACCTTCATTTTTCTCTTTAAACTCACATACCCATTATACTTTCTCCCTGAATTTTATATGTATATATGAAATCAAAACTGTGGAGCTGCATTTTAGCTCAATTTATGGAAACAGTCCATCACATGTCTTATTGGTAAACCAATAGGCCAAATCACACTTTCTTGCAGAAAAATTCTGCCTTCATCTTTTTATTTCAAATCAATGTGCTGAAAAGCATTGCGAGAAATATTATAAAAACATTGGGAAATACATTACAAAATGAATCCTATAAGATTATGAAAAGTAGTCAAGATTAAAAGAAGTCCAATATAAATAACCCATTTCCATGAATTATAAAAAGATGAATAAATATGCTAGTTCTCATTAACTAATTTGTAATGAGAGCAATGAATGTACAGTTGGTGCAATAATGAGGGCCTCGTTCTAATTAGAATGTGTGTCTCTCTCTAGTCGAAAGGCAGAATATGGTAGAATGAAGCATACTTGATCCAACTACATGCCATCTGGGAGAGACACACTAGATTCAAAGATACAAGTGGGAAGTAAAAGAATAGGGAAATATATATCATGTAAATGGTATCCTAAAGAGAGCTGGAGTGGCTATACTAGTATCCAACAAAATAGACTTAAAGACAAAATTTGTTCCTAGGAATAAAAAAAGGGGGGGGAGGGCAAAATAATAAAGGGGACAATCCATTAGGAAGACAAAACAATTATAAACATAATGCATCTAATAAGAGAGTCCCCCAAAACATGAAATAAGATGCAGAAGTTAAAGGGAAAAATAGACAATTCAACAATTATATTTGGAAACTTCAATAACCCACTTTCAGTAATGGATAGAACAAGTCGGCACAAGATCAACAAGGAAATAGAAAACTTGAACTCTGTAAAGCAATTAAATATAACACATTATCTATAGAACACTCCAATCAGCAAAGTAGATCTTCTCAAGTGCACATAGAGCATCCTCCAGTATAGAGAGCATGTGTTACGAAGCCATAACACAAATCTCAATAACTAAAATCATGTAATGAAACAAAGTATGTTCTTTGTCCACAATCAAATGAAATTCAAGTCATAATAACAGAAAGATATTTGAGAATTCATGGATATGCAGAAATTAAACAAAACACGCCTAAATAACAAATAGGTCAAAGAAGAAATCCGGAGGCAAATTACAGAATAATTTGAGACAAATGAAAACAAAGAGCAACATACTGCCACTTACGAAAACAAAATGCAACATACTGCAACTTATGAGACTCAACTAAAACAGCAGTCAGAAAGGAACAGCTATAATGCATGTTTTTATGAAAAGAATAAAGATTTCAAATCAATAACCTAAACTTCTGCCTGAAAAAACTAGCAAAAGAAGAATAAACTAAAACCAAAGCATGTAGAAAGAAGAAAATAATAAATATTAAAGCACAAATAATTGAAATAGAGAATAAAAGTAATAGTGAACACCAATGAAATCCAAAGTTAGCTCTTTTAAAAAAATCAACAAAAGTGACCATTGGCTAGGTTGACCAAGAGAAAAATAAAGGACTCAAGTTCCTAAAATCAGGAATAAAAGAGAGGATCTAGAAACCAACGTCACAGAAATAAAAAGGATGGTAAAGGAATACTATGAACAACTGTAGACCAACAAATTAAATAAACCAAGCAACTGAAACAGAAATAAGAAGAAATTAAAAACCTGAATAAACTTATAACAAAGACATTGAATTAGTAATTTTAAAACTTCCCGAAGAGGGGCCCCTGGGTGGCTCAGTTGGTTGAGCACCTGACTTCAGCTCAGGTCATGATCTTGCAGTTCATGAGTTTGAGCCCTGCGTCAGGCTCTGTGCTGAGAACTCAAAACCTGGAGCCTACTTCAGATTCTGTGTCTCCCTCTCCCTCTGCCCCTCCCTCTATCATGTGCTCTCTCTCTCTCTCTCTGTCTCTCTCTCAAAAATAAATGAACATAAAAAAAAAAAACTAAACAAAAGGAAAAACCCAGGCCCAATGGCTTCATTGGTGAATTCTGCACATTTCTAAAGGAGAATTAATACCAATCCTTCACATACTTTTATAAAAAATTAGGAGAATGAATATTTTCCAATGTTTTCAATTATCTTATTCTATGGGACCAGTATTGCCTTGATACTAAAATCAAAGACATCATAAGAAAACTACAGACCAGTATCCTCTATGAGTATATGAATATAGATGCAAATATCCTCAGCAATCCAAATCCAGCCATACACACACACACACACACACACACACACACACACATAAACAGTATAATGAAGAGGGATTTTTTCCAGAAATGTAAGATTGGTTTAACATCTGGAAATCAATGTAATACATTATATTAATAGAATAAACCACAGAAACCACAATCATATCAATCGATGCAGAAAAATCAATAATTACTTTTATATCGATGACATGATGAAATGATAACATTTTGCATGTGTTGAGTTAAAATGTATTACTCAAGTTAATCTCATCTGTCTCGTTCTCTTTTTCGTAGATGTGGCTACTAGAACATTTTACATTACAAATGTAGCCTGCATCTGTGGCTCACGTTATATATCTATGGAACAAAGAAGGTCTAGATGTGTCTCAGTATGAAGACCAGTGCTGTAACGGCATTGGGTATCTTTTGTGTGTGGCTCCCTGTATTACTTACTGGAGAAGAAAAGTGATACTAAGAACGGTTAATCTGCCTAGGTTAATAAACTCCACCCAGTAGGTGTCAGAACTGATACTGGAATTCACTTCTGTCCTGAAGCCAGAGTTTGTCCCATTTACATCAATTGTCTTCCTTAGGGATCAAGCCATTACCAACATCTTTGTGCATGTTTTGAATAATTGTTTTGTTTTCATTATCCATTGCAACTCACCCCCCACCCCCCGCCACTCCCCACACAAGGGTTACCACTAAGTTCTTGTATCTGACCTTGGAGTTTAGTCTTTGCTTTAAGCTTCATGAAGACACATAATAGCTAAGAGTTTTTATGTGCTTGTTGAAACATCTGTTCTGTGTCAAACATTATAGAAGACTCTCTACCTAAAATATTGCTAATCATTTTCACAATTTCCACTTTGAGATTATGGTTGTTGCTCTTTTCACTTTCACAAAGATGAGAAAAACTAAGGTCTCCAAAACTTAATTGCTGAAGTTACACAGTAACATTGGGAGTAGGGGCTAAAAGCCAGGTAGGTCTCTGACACAAGAGCCCCCATGTGTCCAGAATATCCCTCTTCCCTGTCTCCTAACGTGAGGGAAATATGGATCAACTGTGGGCCTTTTAAAAAATATTAGTATTGGGGTGTCTGAGTGGCTCAGTCGGTTAACCATCCGGCTTTGGCTCAGGTCATGATCTCACAGTTTGTGAATTCAAGCCCCGCTTCGGGCTCTGTGCTGACAGCTTGGAGCCTGGAGCTTGCTTTGGATTCTGTGTCTCCTTCTCTCCCTGCCGCTCCCTCACTCATGCTCTCTCTCTGTCTCAAAAATAAATATTAAAAATTTAAAAAAAAAAAAAATAAATAAATCAAAAACATTGGGGCGTCTGGGTGGCTCATTCAGTTAAACGTCCGACTTCGGCTCAGGTCATGATCTCACGGTTCATGGGTTTGAGCCCGGCTGTGCTAACAGCTCAGAGCCTGGAGCCTGCTTCAGATTCTGTATCTCCCTCTCTCTCTCTCTGACCCTCCCTGCTCATGCTGCCTCTCTCTTTCTCTCTCTGTCCCTCAGAAATAAATAAAACATTTTTAAAAAACTTAAAAAAACATTAGTATTTATATATATGGGATTCACGTACTTATTAAAATTTTCTAAAGTTTTTTTCCACACAAATCTATCTATAATTTTTTTCTATTGCAAATTGAGGCCTATTTTTCTTTTTCTTACTGTGGATTATGTTCTGTAAACTTACTACAATGACTTACACTTATACATGAATTTTGGATACAAGATGCAATGAACTCCTGTAGTCCTACCTAGAGCACAGTAAAAGTGAATTGATAGCAGCAAGGACAGTGCACTAACCTAGGCTAATATTAAATACCCCCCTTGCCTCAGAATGTTATTCAGACCTTGTCTTTATACTTACTCAATTCTTGTACAGAGATGGGGGAGTGTAATGTGTGGTATCAAATAAAGTTCATGATTTTTCTTTCCAAACATTCACAGTTTCCAAAATATGTTTAAACTTTTTAATCTTTCTATGATTCCAAAATATTAAGATCAAATTTGATAGATGCAATATTCTTCATCTACATAAAGTTTAAATATTTAATATTGAGTCAAATTCTTCTACACTTTTCTCTGCAGAGAATAATTTATCAATTGAAGGAGTTAGCTTTCCAAAATGAAAGAAAATAATTAAATGCAATATATACTGCCAGGCCTCATTACTCTAATAGGAGAAAAATTAGTATGCACATTTGAGAAGTATTTCTGAAGTTTTGTGGGCTATGTATTTCAAAAAAAAAAATGCTTTCAGTCTGAGATCACTACTGCCAACTGCTATTCATTTAGTTAGGTTTTACTGAAAAGTTTTAAAGGATCACTCTTTTCATCCATTATCCTTAAGTAGAAGTAATGACCATTGCTCTTAGGGTATGTCCCTATGGGTCTGTTTGGCTCAGATAAATTGCATTTCTCAGGTGATAGTCCAAGGGACAGCTAATGGTGCAGTAGACTGAGCAATGGGAAGATGGGGGCTTTAAGCCCAAGCTATGCAAACTACTGGAAGCAAATTACTTTATTTCTGGGCTTTGTTTTCTAACTATGAAATAGGAATACTATTTGCTTATCTAGTCACAAAGTATACTATGGCAAGTTAAGCAGATAATAAATGGGAATCCCTAGGGTTACAATATGTTTCAGTGTGTGATTTCTTCTGCCTTCCTGCTGAAGTCGCCTTGGTTCAATATTCCATATCCACCCCAGGGCTCCACCCATGACCAGCCCAGCAAGGCTATGTTGCAGCATGTAAGACTCCAATTTAGTAGGTCAGTTTCAGCCTAGAATCTCACTGTTTATGACTCTGTCTAGACAATTAGGGCTCGGAACTATCATAGCTGATATCAACAGCCTCTGTGATGCCACAGAATAATGTATGCGTCTTCAGTTTTGTTCATGGTGGTATCCCTAGCACCCAGCACTCAATAAATAGTTTCTGGCTAAATAAACGCATCATGAACTAAGGAAAGAAAGGAATATATAAGGCAGGCATAGCCACTACCTCCAAAGATTTATAATCTAGCCAAGTTAACTACACCTAGAAATACAAGTCAAGAAGCAATGGAACAGTTAAGTCTGTCTACGTGCCAATGAGCATGTGTCAGGAATTACTGCAGAGGTTGCCAGCTTGTCTCAGAGGTGGGAGTACTGGAATTGGATGACAAATCTCCCAGATTCCACAAAGGGTAACATAACCTGTGAAGACCTTTTATTGTGTTTGGAGTCTACACATTAGCAGCAGGGAAATATTCTAGATATTTTTCCTTTGTCAATGCATTCATCCTTGAATAGCACAATAACTGGAATGGAGTTTTCAGGTTGGTCTTGCAAAAGAAAACAATGAAAAGGAGAGTGAGATTTTGTTGTTGTTATTTTTATAGCCTATTCTTTTTCTCTCTCTCTCTTTTCTAGCAAACATTAGGTCACTAATGTTATGGTTCTCTAGTAAATGGCATATGTCCTTTTAGGTGTGTTTCAGAAACATTTTCCTTCTTCCCTCCCTTTTTCTTCACTCCTTCCTTTCTTTTCCTTCTTCCTCTCCTTTCCTGCCTTTCATCTCTCCTTCCTACAGCACTTACTGCAATTACAAATCCACAAACTTGTACTGAGCACTTGTACTTCAGGTATAATGACAGGCAAAGGGATGCAGAGATACATAAGGAAAGTCCATGACCTAGAGCAACTCAGAGATAAAAGGGCAGATAACTAAGGAGACAGATAATAATTGTCCATGTGACAAGTGTCCTACTAAGAAAACATTATTATGACAATGTTGTATGAGAACGTAGAAAAAGCTTTAACTCACTGTCCAGGAAGAGTCAGGAAAGGCTATGGCATTTGAACTGTCTCTTGAACAGTAAGGGTGCATTAGCGGATGAAAAAATGTAAGAGGCATTTCAGAAAGTGGAAACATCATGTGCAAAGGCCCAGAGCTATGAAAAGACTTGTCTGATCCAGAAGACTGGGTACTATGGAGAGTGACAGGAGATAAAGGCAAAGAGGCATATTGCAAATAACTTCTGAAGGGTCCTATTCACCAGCAAGTTTGGACATGATAGGGTGGAAGCTAGGGAGGTGCTTATTGACCAGGATGTGTGACCGGATATTAGCCATTTGTTGATGCTACCAAAGGGAAGAGATTCAGAAGAAGAAATGGTAGGGACACCAGCTAGAGTCTGCGCACCAGGGAAGGTCAGAGAAAAGACTGAGAGCTAAGACACAGGTAGAGGAGCGGACTGAGGAGACAACATTTGAGCACTATTTCTGCAACCGAATTGAGAGTATGGTAACTGACTGTTTTTGGAGGATAAGAGAGAGGGAAGAAGAGGATGACTCATGTTTCCAGCTTGAGCAATTTGTGTAATGATGCCATCAACCCAGAGAATGAGCAAAAGAGGAGGAACAGGTTTGGGGGAAGATGGTAAGTTCAGGTGTGGACATATTGAATTGATGTGTCTGATCCAAGGTCAAGCTGTTTAATAGGCAGTGGAAAATATGAGTTTGGCACATTAGCATATAGATGATACTTGAAAACATGATAGTGGATAAGGTCACCTAGAAAGAGCATGTAGAAGTAGAGAACCAACAATATAAGCCTAAGGAACTCCAACATGTGAGGGATATGTAAAGAGAAGGAAGGCAACGGAGAAGAGTATGAAGAAAGGTTTAGAAAAGTAGAAAAAAAAAAACAACCAGTAAGTACTAAAGACGGTGGTACTCTGGAGTTGTTGTGTCAGTAAAGCAACTTGAAGTTGTATGAGATCAGTATGGGCCTTAATTTATATTTTTACACCCAATGCAAAGTCAGGCTAATGAGCTTCCACTGAAGAGTAACCCTCTCCCACCCTATGGGGTCAGTAACATTCCCAGGGTGGGGAGCCCTAGGAAGCCAGCAGCTTGGCTGCTCAGCATCCGGTTGGCCTCACTGTCATTCTACATGAATTCATTCCCTTTCTATGAGCTGGAGCCCTGACTCCTTGTCTTTGCTCCACTCCTGTAAGGAACCCTTCTATTTCACTCTCCTTTCTCAGTATCCTAGTCCCTCAAGCCTGGGGTTCTTCTCTAGGTTCTTAAGCCTGAATCCTGTGTCCTGGAGTCCAGGGTGATCTATTCCTTTGTGTTGCGATCTTGAGCTGCCCGATCTGTGCATCCTCACACATTTATCCTGTTGATGTCTGGAACAATCTTGCCTTCCGTATAATTCCTAGGCGCCTGTGGGTGGTGTTTGGGTAACTTCTGCCAACATATAAGTAGCTGGTAAGTGGACCCTCATATTGCTATAGTGTACTTATAGCTATTATTCAGTGCATGCACAATTAACAGTTGCCTACTGTGTGCCAGGCATCATTGTTCCAAGTGCCGAAGATGCAGCAGTGAACAAAACAGTGCACCTTTCCTTGTGGAGTTTGTGATCTAATAGGAAGATAAACAATGTAGGTACATAGAGTGTCAGACCGCGGGGGGGGGGCGGGAACAAACCATTCGTGAATAATAGGGAGACTGGAATGGAAGGAAGGGGCTACTATTTCAATGGTGGTCAGGGAAGATATCACTGAGAAAATGAGCAGAGAGACCTGAAAGAAATGAGAGAAAAAGAGCTGAGCTGAGACCTAAAAGAAATGAGTCAGAGACGTGAAAACCATGAGAGCCCTGCTGGTACTTTGGGGACAAATATTCCAGGGAGTGAGAATTACAAGGGCAAAGGCTCTGAGGCCAAGTTGGCTTGGAGTATTAAAGAAATAAGCATTCCATTGTGGGTAGAAGTGGTCATAGGGTTAGTGGAGGCAGAAGGCAATTGTGAATAACCATTTAGTCACTGAAAATGTTTTGACAGTTATTCTAGGAAAATATAAGTATTTGGTCAGGGAGGTTGACATGATCTGTCTTCCATTCTGAAAGGAGACTTTTGGCTGCTGTGTGAATAGGCTGTAGGGAGATGAGACCACAAGCTGGGGGGCTAGATAGGAGGTGAAGGCGACAAGCCAAGGGACAGGTCATGTTGCCTGGTCCAGGTTGTTTGTGGTGGGCAGTGGTTGGATTTTGGGTATAACTTCAAGGTATGATAAGCAGCAGGTAATAATGGTTTGAATATGCTGGAAGAAAATAGAAGTCAAGGATGACCTATTTATTTATTTGCCTGAGCAGCTATAACAATGGAGTGCCATTTACCAAGATGGCGGGGGGGGGGGGTTCAATTTTGGACATGGTAAATGTAGGATGTCTATGAGACCCCTGGGATGTCTGTGAAGCCATGCCCTGAACAGGTGCAGGAAGGATCTGGTGCGTCAGTGGAGGGGCTGGCCTTATATGGGAGTGTGGGATGTGGGCAAGATCTCCATGTAGCAGGAAGGAAGAAGGTGCATAGGAACAGATGCACAGTGACTAGAAAAGGGTGCAGTGAAGACCTGGGGAAGCTCTCCTGTAATTCCTTCTTTTTTCTCAGTGAAGTAGAAAGCCAGGTCAGCAGCTCAGAATGAGGGTAGGAGAGAAGGTGTGAGGAGGCTTTGAGATAGAGGAGAAGGTATGAAATAGTCTTCTAGGACAGTGATAATAAATTTCAACTCATGGCGCATGTGCCTGGGTAGCTCAGTTTGTTAAGCATCTGACTCTTGATTTTGGCTCAGGTCATGATCTCCCAGTTCATGGGATAGAGCCCCTCATCTGGCTCTGGCTTTGCGCTGCCAGTGTGGAGACTGCTTGGGATTCTCTCTCTTCCTCTCTCTGCCCCGCCCCCACTCATGTGCATATGCACTCTCTCTCACTCCCAATAAATAAACTTTAAAAAAATAATACATTTCAATTCACGACCTAATGGTGGGACTTATAAATCAGCTTAATGATTGGAGATTAACTTGGTTTAAAACAGTAAATACAATTTAAAAATAGAGTTCACTGCATGTATAAAGAGTAAGAACTGCTTACAGCTTTCTTTTAGCTGCACATGTGTATGTGTATGCTAGGTTGTAGCAAGAATATTTTAAAGATACTGGCCCAAGAAAGTGGTAGAAAATGATCAAGAGACTGTTGAACAAGGTCAGGGACTGAGCTGATGATCATATAGTTAACGGAGAATATACCCTCATAAGATTTTGGCATTGGGTCTGCTAGAAAACCACAACACACCCCCCTCTGGTCCCCCTGCACCTCCACTATAGGAAATCTTTGTTTGAATATTTTCATTGATGGTATGCTCGCAAGCTTAAAAGACAGAGATTTCACGATATAACTTTCCTCTCAAAAAAAAAAAAAAGGATCCTCACAACACTCTCTGAGATGTTAAAGTGGTGAGCAGAGGGTCTGATAGTTGGATTTTGGAATTTGGTGTACTTAATATGAAATTTGACCTTATTGTGTAATACCAAATGTGACAGCTTTTTTCCTGTTTTGGAGGTCTCTAAATCCAAAACAAAACCAGTATCAGAACACCATGAAATCTTGTTTTTATTCAAACTTTAGCCCAGAATTGTAGCATTTGGCTTGTAAATGTATGCTCTCTCTCCTCCTTACATCACACTAACTGCAATTTTAGTGGATGATTGAGCTAATTTTCATGCCTATATTTTCTTCCTCTTTCAAGATTTGTTGTTGGATCGGCAGATGATTCCAAATATAACTTCACTTAGAAAAAAATGTGTTCATTTTCAAGACTGTCTTATAGTCTTCAGTTGTGAAGCAGTTTTTCCCTACCAAATATATTAATGAATAATAGTTAAGAATATGTCAATGGATGCTGTGAAAATGGCCACTTATATTTTTAATTGTAATGAGCCTAGGTTATTTTCTAGACATTGTAACTTAGAACAATAAAAGTACTTCTCCTGTTCTATATTTTGCCTGATTGTTAAAAATGGTTTGCGATTATTAACTCAAATCAATTTTCTGTACACCTGACCAATTTCTGAATCATTTGAGTTTTTTTAAAACCCTTTTTTCTATTGTAAAGGCAATATCAAACTTCATTAGACAGGCTATCAGACATAAATATAATACATGAAGCATAATTCCCTCTGCAATGTTGTTCTCTTTCTACTGTATTCATTTTGATTCACAAAATTTGAAACACTGAAATAACAAAAGCAGAAATGAAATTTAATAGAATGAGGACTCATCACAAAGTACACTCTGCCTACATCAGTACTTTTATAATCTATAACACTATTTAATTTTAGACCAGTTGTAAATCAAAATCAAGTAGAGTCTCACCAGGAAAAAAAAAATTAACTATGTGTGGTGGTGGATATTAACTAAACTTACTGCGGTAGTTACTTCCCAGCATAAATAGATATATCAAATCATTACGTTGTACACCTAAATCCAGACAGTATTATAGGTCAGTTACATCTCGATTTAAAAAAAGAATTAAAAAATCAAGTATTCTGAACACCCCCTCTATTGCTTTTGGGATTGGACTGCATTCTAGGGTTCTTTCAATAGTTTCACTTCCTAAGTGCCAAGAAAAAGTTAAAACTACAAAACAGGATCATTCTGTTATTCTTTATCTAGACCCTCACTGTAATTTTTGTCGCTCTGTTAAGTGCTTCTTTAGAAAAGGAAATACACAGGATTAGCTCCTCTTCTATCGCTTCCAACAAGAGCTGTACCATGGAAAGCTCTCTCCCCTTCCATTTTGCAAGCCTCAACAAGTCTGTTGCTGAGTCAGAACCTCTTTTTTTTTTCCCCTGATGTGAGAAATCTCTCTCACTTGAAAACTCCTAAAGCTTAGGAAATTAAATGTTTGAGTCTCCCGGGGGGGAAGGGACACGGGAGCCAGATGAATGTGGTGAGGACGAGCCCCACACACAGCAGCCCTGATGACGGCATATTTAATGCTTTTGTGAAATACGAAGACTTGGAGCTGGCCCAGGGTTACCATGGGACTCGCCTCGTAACCTGTTAGACGCATACATGTGTGTAAAAAGCCACCCGGAGCCTGGTTAGGTTCCCGGGACTTTGCTCCTCATTGCTAAAGTGACAACGTTTGGTGTACAGCTGGCGAAGCTTGTCTGCCCTGCAGAAAACACCTTCACGCAGCTGCAGGAAGGGCCAAGACGGCACACAGCACGAGAAACAGAAAACAGAAACGAGCCCCAGAAGGCGCTTTCTAGGGCGCCCAGAAGGGAGCACGCGTCCCAGCCTGGGGCGTGGCGGAGCACGAGGTGCGGAGAGCCGCTCGGCGGTCGCACGGCAGGCAGAGCCCGCACGGTCCAGCTGGCCGAAGGGCCCTAAGGGCTGAGCCTGGCGGGCGAGCGCGGCCACGGTCACCTCCCCGCTCGCGCCGCCGTCACTGGGAGCCGCTCCCAGTCTGGCTCTCGGGCCTCAGTTTCCCCTACGGGCCGGCGCCCCCTGCGTCCCAGCCTCATGTGACCGGGGCTGGGGCGGAGGTGACAGGAAGGAGGCGGGGCCGCCAGGGCGACTAGGGAGAGCGCGTGCGACCCAGGGCAGGCTGTGCGCGGACCCCGCGCCGGGAGGGGCCGTTGCCCAGGAACCGCCGGCGCCGCCCGCTCGCGCTCGCCTTCGTGCGCGCGCGCGCGCGCCGGGCGCTCGGACTCCAGTCGGCCGCCCTCCGTCGCCACCGGTCTCTCCTTTCCCCTGGATGCCTAAGAGGCCGGACGACCGACCCCGCTCGCTCCCGCGCTCCCCTGCCTTCCTGGGAGCGCAGGCGCGCCCCCGGCCGACCTGCATATTAATGAGGGGCGGGGCGGGGGCGGGGCCGCGGGGGCGCGGCGGCCTCGCGCCCGCGCGTGCCGGGACGCACCGCGGGGGGCGGTGCGATTGTGAGGTGGCGCTGACGCACGTTCCGGAGTTCTTAAGCGGCGAGGGTGGCGGCAGAGGCGGCGGCGGCGCCCGAGCAGGTCTCGGGAGGCGGCGGTGACTGCCGCGAGGGGTGGCGGGGCCGAAGTAGGTGCCCCTGGCTCCGTCACGGTGTCCCTCTTTCACTGACTCCCCCTCCTTCCACCACGGCCGCGCTGCCCCGGATCCGGCGGTTTCCGAGGCGGGGCAGCGGACGGGGCGCCTCTCCTCGCGCTGCCGCCGGCCTCATAAATGAGGGACTTTGGGTTTGGGGTGCTGCAGACCGCCCCGCTCCGAAGCAGCAGCCCCGGGTCCCCGTTCAGCAGCGGGCCGTGCCGTCCCTGCGCCGCGGGGCCCGCCGCGGCCGCTGCCCCGCCGCCCTCCGCCACGCCCTTCGGCCCGCTCTCGCCGCCGCCGTTGCCTGTCACCGGCTTCTCGGAGGCCGCCTCCCCCTTCTCCATCCCCCTCGGCTGCGGCGGCGCGGGCAGCTCGGCAGCCGCCGCTTCCTCTTCCTCCCCGTTCTTGGCGCATCAGCAGACCATGCAGGATGAGCTGCTGCTGGGGCTGACACAGCAGCCGGCGCGGCCGCTCTCGGGGGCGGCGGCCGCGGAGCAACTCCCCAACCACCACCCCAGCGGCGGCACGAACGCGGGTGTGACCCACCTCCTCCCCTCCCAGGACTTCAAACCGAGTCTGCACCACCCCTCCTCCTCCTCCGCCTCCTCCTGCTGCTGCTGCCGCACCTCCTCCCCGCAGGACTTCAGTAAGCGGCAGCAGCAGCAGCTGAGCAGCCAGAAGAGGAAAGAGTTCAGCCCTCCCCACCTTCCCCACCCTCCGGACTCGAAGCCGCCGCCGCCGCCGCCGCTCCACTGCCCCGGCCGGTTCAGTCCGCCGCCGCCGCCGCCCGGCCCGCTCCTCCAGCCGCAGCCGCAGTTCAGCGTACCGCACCCGCAGCACCTCCCGCCGCAGGACTTCGCCCCGCGGCAGCGCCCGGCAGACCTGCCCCCGCTCCCGCAGCTCCAGCCCTCGCCGCCCGCAGCCCCGCGGCGCCGCCACGGAGGCGCGGGTAGCCCTCGCAAGACCCCGGCCGCGGGCGAGGGCAGCGCCGCCGAGCCCCCCAATGCGGGCTTGGCCCCCTCGACGCCGCCGGTGAACCCCGCGCCGGGCTCCATGGAGTCCCCCAACCACCCTCTGCTCAACAGTCCCAGTAACCTCCTGCCCGGCGGGGCGCTCGGCGCGGGCGCCTTCAGCAGCCTGCAGAGCCCGGACCTTCCGCACCCGGGCGGCGGCGGGGGCGGGGGGCCCCCCGGAGGCGGAGGGGGAGGCGGCTCCGCGTCGCCGCCGCCACTGCCGGGCTTCGGCACCCCCTGGTCGGTGCAGACCGCGTCGCCGCCGCCGCCCCAGCCCCAGCCGCCGCCGCCGCCGCCGCCCCAGCAGCAGCAGCCGCCTCCGCCCCAGCAGCCGCCGCAGCCGCCGCCGCAGCAGCCCGGCTCCACGGCCGCCACCCCGGGTGGCGGCGGCGGCGGCGGCGGCGGCGGCTCGCTCAGCGCCATGCCGCCGCCCAGCCCGGATTCAGAGAACGGCTTCTACCCCGGGCTGCCGTCGTCGATGAACCCGGCCTTCTTCCCGAGCTTCTCGCCCGTGTCCCCGCACGGCTGCGCGGGACTCAGCGTGCCGGCGAGCGGCGGCGGCGGCGGCGGCGGCGGCGGCTTCGGCGGCCCCTTCTCGGCGGCCGCGGTGCCCCCGCCGCCGCCGCCCGCCATGAATTTACCTCAGCAGCAGCCCCCGCCGCCCGCGGCGTCGCAGCAGCCGCAGAGCCGGAGGTCGCCCGTCAGCCCGCAGCTCCAGCAGCAGCACCAGGCGGCGGCCGCCGCCTTCCTGCAGCAGAGGAACTCCTACAACCACCACCAGGTACGGCGGGCGGCGGCCCGGCTGCGCCGCGGGGCCGGGGACCAGGGCGACGGCGGCCCCTCGCCCCAGTGAGAGTGGGACTGGGAGGGCGGAGGAGGCTGACAGGGCTCGGGACGCCAGCCCCCGGCGGGGCGGGAGGACGGGCGGGCAGCGGCCACCGTGGGCTGCGAGGCTCCGGTAGGGGGGTCGCGCTGGCAGCCGCCGCGGCCGGGCGCCCCCTCGGACGCCCGGCGTGGCGGTGGGGGCTGGGGCAGTGGCCGAATGGCGCCCGGGGCCGAGGGCTGCGGCGGGCGGGCGCCCCCGACCCGGAGGACCGCTGTCGGCGATCCGCGAGGACGGGCCGGGGGCACGCCGGGCCGGCGGCCCCGGACGAGCGGCCGTGGGAAGCGAACTTGGGAAGGAAGGACCACGATCACCGCAGACGGTGCGTGCGCGGAGCCCGTGACTCTCCCCCGGCGTCCAATGAGGGGACGGGCGGAAAGGCTTTCTTCTCTCGAGTCCGTTTCATTCCGCGGGGGCCCGCGCGAGGTCCGGCCGGGGGAGGCGGTGGCCCGGCGCGGGCGACGCGCCCGCCGCGCCCGGGGCTCCGCGCTGGGCTGTCGGGCGGCGGGAGCGGGGAGCCCGCCCGCGGCCGTTCCCTCCGCCTCGGCCGAGGAGCTCCGCGAGCCGCGCGGCTTCTGCGCCTCTTCGCGTTTGAGGAAGATTTGGTGGCTTGTAAGGCAAAGCTAAACTGGAATCCGCGATTCGTGTGCTACCTCGAAGGGAGGATTCACATATTTTGGCAGCTTTAACCTTTTCGTGAATTACGGGCTGTGTATATTTTGAGTGGCTTAATGCAATTATGAAATAAGGGGCAGGTTTTTTTTTTTTTTTAATTCATCCGGGTCCTTTCCGATTCAAGCTCTTGTTTTGTTATGTCCCCAATACGGTGTTTGAATGACCGCTGGCTTGGTTCATTGACATTGAAAAGAGTATTTTGTTGTCTTTTTTTTTTTTTCCTATTGGATCCAGTCAGCGTTTCTTGTAGTGTGGTTCGTGTGTTTAAGGTCACTTTTGTGATCAGGGACTGAGACAGAAGCAAAATTGGACCTTAACCGGTGCTTGCTTACTCCTGTAACTTTTTCCGTTGACCAGTTAAAGTTTTCAAAGGTTAACCTTTTAAAGGGTGACTACAGTCTAACCAAAGTAACAGTTAAGAGTTCTCTTAAATTGATCAAAGTTAGCAGTCTTTATTTCGAGTCCCTGGTGCCTCCCCTGAGGAGGGAGAATGTGGCCTACGAGGATTGAAAATACGTAATTTTGAAAGAGTATTCCCCTTTCCCATGATTTTCATAATCTCGAGGAGCTGTCTTCTGTGTGTCAGGGTCTTCATTGTTTCACTGCAAACTTGCCACAGAAAATTACTGCGAGGCGCTTTTGTGTCCTTAGAGCCATGATACAGAACATGGGAAGACCATGTGCCATGATTCGTATTTAACCGTAATCTGCTTTTTGTCAGAAGATGGTTCTCGCAGTGAAGTTTAAGAGGTCACACAGCTGTCATATGGAATTTTAGATCACTGGAGGAGAACTTGAACCCTGTATCAGTAAGGAAAGTGAGGCCTTCACGAATGAGGTGATGTCCTCATGGTCCCTGAGCTGTGCCTTTGAACTGGGTGGAGGGCGAAATGGCAGCATATATTCGTGATTACATTGGCATTAAAAAAGTTTTTTTAATAGTTTCTATAGATCAAGTTCTTTAAAAAGAAGAAAGAAAGCTGTCTTACAAGAAGCAGGTTTCGTCTGAAGAATACTTGGCTTGTAGAACTTATTGACATGTATAGTAACTGCATGGTCCATACTTCCTTTGGCTAAATGTTAGGACAAGCTTACTGACAGCGTAACTGCTAGCAATTAGTATTTTCAGAAACCTGCCGTTATTGCCTCTTGGTGAATTTTCCGTTCTTTGGTGACTAAACTTCTATCATAGGTCCTAGTTTGGAATAGAATGTATTTTTGAAAATGAATGAAGTTAATGGAGACTTGTATTATTAAGGTCTCTGCTAGAATAATGAAAGCACATAGTTGTTTTTCTTTAGTACATCTCAGTGGATCCACCTATGGGTAACATCAGATAATTGCTTAACATGGATAATTAAATGAAAGAAAACCAAAAACACTGTAAAAGAAACTACATTAAAATTGGAATAAAATATCTAAAAGTTGAATACACAATACCAGAAAAAGCAAGAAAAAACCCAACCCACATATTTCCCATGCACCCCCTATTCCGAAAGACGATTTTAGTTCATGCAAGATAATAACACCAAATGTTATTACAATCATTCACTTTTGTAGTGGTGCCGTTGGTTTTGGAAACCTAAAGTCTAAACATCTTACTCCTGTTGTTACTCATATCTATTAATTAAAGACCAGATTTTTAATTGTATGCCTAGCAGAATATGGTTGCTTTAAAATCACGATGTAGATTATATTTTCAAGGATCTTTGAAGTTAATTTCAATTTTAAAGTATTTATTTTTTCTTCTTACGTACATGATTCTGAAAGGACAGAAATGTAACTGCCTGGTTCTATTTTAGCAATTGTCATGAAATATCTGCTCGATTCATTATAACTTACAGTGGGCCAGAGGATGAAAACTCACCTAGCAGTAAAGGAGTATGTTTTCATACAGCAAGATCACAAACTTACTACTTTTCATAAACTAATAAGATATGTTTTATTGTCTTTAGAGATTTTTTAAAGATGATGTATATATTCTTAGCTCAGGCCTAAATTTGAGTTTGAATTATAAACTCTTGAAACGCCTATAATTTAAACAGATGTGTTTTTCTCAGCCTCTTCTGAAACAATCTCCTTGGAGCAACCATCAGAGCAGTGGCTGGGGCACTGGAAGTGTGTCGTGGGGAGCAATGCACGGCAGAGACCATCGCAGAACTGGAAACATGGGGATTCCAGGAACTATGAATCAGATATCTCCACTGAAGAAACCATTTTCTGGTAATGTCATAGCACCACCGAAATTTACTCGCTCTACTCCATCCCTGACTCCAAAATCTTGGATTGAAGATAACGTGTTCAGAACCGACAACAATAGTAATACACTCTTACCCTTACAGGTAAGAATGGTATGTAAATGGTCTTATTTCTAATGTTTATCTTTCAAAATAGGAAATTGGGTGGTGGTGGTAGTAGTAGTGGTAGTAGTAGTAGTAATAGTAGTAGCGTTAGTAGTAGTCATAGTAATAGTAGCAGTATGGTAAAATTGACAGATTAAAAAATAAAAAATTTCTAATTTTAAGCATATAATTTAAGAATAAAATACAAAATGATAGAGAAAATGGATATTGTACAGAATTCTCTAAACACACGGTAGAAAAGAAGCTTCCTAAAATGTAGAAAAATCTGCTTTTTCTCCAGTGCATATTGAAGCTTTTAATTGGCAGCTCAAGAATGCCTTAATTTATTAATGTTTAATAGGCCACCAAAATGAGTTTCTCCTCCAGTATAACTAAGCTAAAATGTTAAGCAATTGTGTGTAGGTTTGCCTGTGATCAGCTGTATGTATATTAGAATATACCTAATACAGCTGTGATTATGGCAAAATAATATGAGAGCTTTTTGCATCAAATTAAAATTTGTCGTCACTGGTTCAGTGACTATTTTTTCCTAAATGTGGCCTAATACTTAGGATGATTGGACATTTTTTCAGGCCTTTTTAAATGCTTTATTCATATTATAGTCTAACAAAGGGCCTCATAGGTATTTACGATGAGACTTTTTTTTTTCTCCTGAGACCGTTAGAGGACCAAAGATACAAGATAGAAGGAACTTTGATTGTTTTATTTTCTTTCTTTCTTTTCTTTTTTTTTTTTTTTTTTTTTTTTGTGGGTGGGTGTGGGGAAGAGAACTGCTTATTTCTGATGAAAACTTCTATGCTATTGAAGGTGAGATCTAGTTTGCAGTTACCAGCTTGGGGCTCAGATTCACTCCAAGATAGTTGGTGCACTGCAGCCGGAACATCCAGAATAGACCAGGTAGGCTGCACAGTGTATATTCTTCAGGATCTTGACTAGGAGTTTAGTGTATATATTATGAGTAAGATTTATTATTAACTTTCCAATTATACCTTTTTAAAGCCTATGTCAGAGAGCATTAAAACTATTTTTAAAAGGTCACTTGACTTAACTATCTAATATAAAATGCTTCATTTTCAAATTTATAAGTAATTTATAATTATTTTATTTTACTATTTCCAAGAGTTAAAATTTTGTTTTTGGAAAAAGGAATTATATACCCAGGAGCACCTGACTTTAAACATCAGTCAAACTGAACAGATTTTATCTTTCAGAGTTGTATTCAGTTAGGGACAAAACTACGGATTTGCGTATCATTCAATTTTAAGTGTCATCAGTGTTTCACAGAATTTTTTAGTCACTTCTTGTCATGAAATCTGCTATATTTGTCTTGAGGCATATTTCTAAAAAAGCCAATCTTTAATTTTTTCACCTTTATAAAAACCTTCATGTGTAGTATTTCTTTATTCTAAAATTTGTCACTGCTCATATATACTATCTTCTTGCATATTATCAGTTTCCTATAGAAAAACCGTAAATCAGAAAGCTAGGAATCAGTCTTAATCAAATTACCTTCAAGTCCTTTGTGGTTACAAATTGCTATCTCTTTTCCTACAGACTAAATTTGGATTCAAACTGGGTACCCAGTGGTGAGAATTATTACAGTATGAGTAGCAAACTCAGTCCTCCATGAGGATTCTTTACTACAGAGCTGAAGCTTGAATGAGCATAGACTTGACATTGTGGGAGCCCACTGAATGGAGCTATGTTATCTTTAGCTAAGGCTCTTCTTTAGTTAATTTATCAACATGAGATGATTTTACAAGTAAGAACTGTATAAATAGATTAATAATATGTTTTTAAATCGCTTTCTAACCTGGAGAGTTAGGAGTAACTTCAATAATCTACATTAGCACTTATTTTAGACAGGTCCTACCTATTTACCAAAATAGTCCTGCCAGGATCTCCACTTAGAAATAAGTAGTTATCTCATGTAAATTGTCATTTATTGTTTTGTTAATAATGTAAGTTAGCTCTCCATGTGTTTCTACTCTCTTCTCCACTCTGGCTCAGTTAGGCCATATTAGTGACATTTTTATGGTCGCCCTTTTATGTCGTTCAAATTGAATACGTAAATGCCTAGGAGACGGTATGTTTGAAGAGGAAAATTAGGATAATCATTTTGAAGGTGGCAAGGGACTTGTTTTTAGAAAGGAAGAGACCTAATTATTTGAAGAGCAGGTGTAAGAAGAAGCAGGAGTATCCGTCTATAAGGGATATTAACTGTGGAGAAGAAAGAAGACAGACTAACTGTCACAAAGGGACCCCGGGGGCGGGGGCACATGTTGGGAAATGAGGTTATTGAGATGGTGTCAGCGGGTGGCGTGCTGCAGTGGATAGAAGTGATGACGAAAAAATGAGTTTTCAAACTGGGCTCTACAGAGGTGCCCTTGGGCTGCTCTAAGAGCAGCGCCTCTAGCGCTCCCACGTAGACGTCCGTCAAAGCCTCTCTTACCTGTGTTATAACCGAGTGTTTCACATAAATTCATTTTACCAAAAATGATTTAGGTGCTTAAAGATAGTTTTTTTTTTTTTTCCTTTTGGTTAAGTGTTGAGATATTGGCATTCCCTGCAGACCCTTGAAGCAGAGGTGCGATGTGACGAAGTTGAAGCGTGGTGAAGAAGACGGTAGTGGAAAGTGAACTGACCTAGAAAGAAAGGAGGTCTGAAACCTGAACCTCCTTCCTCTTTCTCAATCTTTATGACATCGGAGGGTATAGTTTATGGGCTTTCATCTCTTTGGGTCATAGTTTCCTGATCTATAAAAGGAGAACCTTGAACTAGATCATGTAAGGCCTTTTGAGCCAGCTCTTACACTTTCTCTGATCCATTTTGGCCATTTCTTTTCCTCCTTATGCCCTCACCCCCCACATACTTTATTTTTAGACTACAAGGGTCTTGGTTTATTGGGGAGAAGGGGTGGGAATTGGACTGAAGCAGTCTAGGTGTACTGTATGGGCTCCCAAATAGTCTTAAAAGCAATGTTGTTCTCTCTTTTGAGTGCCCTACGGTACTTACTATACAAAATTTGTTCTGTGTTTCTATCTTTCCATAAAAGGTTGAGGTATTTGGAGTTGAGGTTCTTAAAAATACAGCAACAGCTACAAACTTTAATTGGTATCTTAAACCATTGGATAGTTTCTCACTATTTGGCAAAGTTAAAATTACAGAAAATTCTTAAGCACTTAAATATCTGGGGAAATGTTTTCATTCTGACATTTCCCCCACAACGTACAACATTTTAATACTAATAAATCTCAGTTAACAAATAATTATTTTAAAACATTTAACTTTCTTTTTCTTTTAGTCTCAAATTGAGTAGGCCTATAAAATATACTGAATTTTAAAACCAGAGACTTAATTCTTGTACCTGCGTACTTGAGGCCTTACCTATACCAAGAACTGGACATGTAATTAATATTCAGTAAATGGGAAAGAAATAGTTTTGTAGATTGGTTTTATTTCAGTTGTATATAATGTTTTTAGGGTTGGTTGGCATTCCCTTATTTTAAGTAATTATTTTCTTATGGAAAGGCTTCAGATTTAAAGCTTTTTAAAAACAAGGGTAAAGTTTTATGCACATTTCTGACTTTAAAATTAATATTGGTATTTCTTTTAATTCCTTTAAGTCTAAGAATACTTTTCTTCAAAATGCTATTAGCTAGTTACGCTTGCAAGAAATCATACTTAGATGTGTGGTTTTTAATTACCTTAAAATTGAATTTTCAATTAGATGTTGAGATTATGGTATATTTATTCATTAATGCTTGAATTTTTTTAAAACAAGTAAATATACTTGTAGCTGAGATTATTACTTACAGGTTTATGTTTGGGACATTAGTTCTCTGTAAATAAAGCAACGTGATACCTTTGAAAGTGTAACATAGCCATAAAGCCTATGAGATGGTATGTCGCCCTGTCCTCTGGCTAAGGGATTATCGGTATATTTAGTTGTGTATTTTTGTTCCTATGGAAGTTTTTGAGCATGTCACATAAACTACCTTAAATTAATTGCAGATGCTTTCCATCAATCTTTAATATCCAGGCTGTTATGACAACATGATGGATGATAACATGGGAGTCTCTCAGAAAATTAGTCTTTGGTGTCTGTATTCACTTCACGCAAAAACAACATATAATAGCAGACCAAGTCCAATTTTTCATTTAATAAAGGATTCCGTAAATTGTGGTTCTTAAATGAGATGAACCTCACTTAAGGACATTGGTAGTCATCAAACTGTAAACATTACTGAAAATGGGAGAATGGGTTCTCTTGTAACCTGCTTAGGTAATGGATGCTTTCTTTTTAAGTTTTGTATCCTGCATTCACTTCTTTAATTGTACTTGATCATTTTTTTAAGTTTATTTATTTTGAGAGAGAGAGCCTGCATGTGCAGGCTGCGTGTGCAGGAGCTGGGGAGGGCAGAGAGAGAGAATCTCAAATGGGCTCTGTGCTGTCCCTGCAGACAGAGTCCTAGGCGGGACTCAAACACACATGACCTGAGCTGAAGTCAAGAGTCAAAACACTCAACCAGCCAAGCCACCCAGGAGCCCCTGTATTTGATACATTCTTATACTGGGTATTTTCTACTTGCCTTTTCATTTAACCCTTATGGATACCTTTGGCCATTTGGGGTCTTTAAAAATTTGAAAAAAAAAAATTTTTTTTTTCAGGCCCCTGTCATAATAATCCTTAGTGAACGTTCAGATTCAGAAAGGAAGCTCAAAACATGTTATGTTCTTTATGTATGAAGTAGTGTTTTAGCTACCCTTGGGATGTATGGGGAGAAGTTCTGTTCCCTCCCTTTGAGAAGGTGAAAGTCGGGTTGGATGAAGAAGGGGTGTCTGTGTGGAACAACCAGAGACTGATGAAGGAGACGGGGAGACAGTGCTGCCTAGTGCGGCAAGACAGTAGCATATCGTCTGCTGCTTGTTCACTGTGGCGCAGCAGCAGTGCATCATCAGGAATGTAAAATCCGTATTTACTTAAAATTGAGGACAATATTAATACAACTTTGCTCTTTTATTTTAAAGCAAAAATTGGAAAACCAAACACAAAAATGCAACAAAAGCTGATCTCTCTGCTTAGCCAGAAGGTTTTATGTTAAAGCATCTGGCATATCTTTAAAGATGACAATATAGGGTTTTTCTATAATCCATCTCCTTATTCTTTGGGATAATATTTCATTTTCAAGAAGCACATGATCTACTTGACGTTTGAAATGAGACAGGGTTTTGCATATATCAAAGTAAAAATATAACATCCCATTGAAATGTTCCCTTTTAATTAAGTTCAAGTTCTTTTTGTACTAATTTTAATATTCTTGACCACTTTGGTTATTTTTCAGCATTGGTAATCTTTTTTTAGGTTATCTTATTTAAGATGAGTATTTAAGATTAGATTACGTTGTTCTTTCTGTGTCTTTCAGTCTTTCTAGAACCGTATAGTTGCATCTCTCAGTCTTTATGGCAAATGTCTGGGTTTAAGAAAATAAGAAAATATTAGAATGTAAGAGGTTACAGTTTTCCCACCAGTGTTTTCTGAGTTTTGCCTGTTCATTGTCGTGGGATTCTGTAATCTCAGTTTATGAAAACCCATTTAAATCAATTCTTTGCCAGATAATTTTCATATTTAAATTAGATTGTTCATAGTGATTCTTACTTTCATGAAACTTCTTGGCTGTTTTTAAATAGTTATGTAGTAATAAATGTAGGTTAAGTTACATTGCTATGATTTTCCATATGTAAGGTAGTAAGTTTGGGTGTGTTTATGTTTACCTTAAAATGGTTTCAGGATTTTCACTTAGATTTTAAACCAATGGCAGTTTTTGTGAACACGAATTTTCTAATATCGTTATTTTAGAAAAATACATGAGTATTTGTTTTATAATTAGATTTATTTCTGTTGTTTTTTTCCAGAAGGTATATTTTAATACCAGTACTTTATTTAATGGAATTATCTGTAATTCAATTTTTAACATGAGCCTATAGGTTTCCTTAAATCCAGAAAGCGATTTTGAGATGTCAGGATTTCTTTATCTGCTCAAGGCTATTTTGTGTTTGGTGCTTTAAAAATCATGTGGGATGCAGCAGCTGCTTACCAAAGTATAAGTAAGCTAGTATTTGTATAATAGCTTTGTTATTTTCTTTACTAAAGCAAGAGTTTGTTTCCTGATGAAAGACTTGAAATGCAAGAGGAAATAAGGGATCTGATAAGTGGGCATCACACCATTTCAATTAGATTTAGGCATTAAATCGAAAGCTATTAATATATGCCGTTGTTTTGAATGACCATTGTCAGTTGATTATCTAGTGGTCGCTAATATTTATTGAATAGCTTGATTATATATTTCCCTTCTTACCTTAAATAATTGCCCCAGTCCATTGACAATGCATATGGAGTTACTTCATGGGTATTACTCTAAATTTTGCTCTAAAGCAAGATCAAACTCAAACTCCTTGAATAGAGTTAGAATGTGACTAAAAAACTAAAAACAAAAAGCAAAAGCCATTTGGGTGGTGGTAATTAGTCACCATTAAGTTCATAGGCAATTAAGGATGAGGAATAGTCTGATTGTGTTAAAAAAAAAAAAAAAATCGGGCGTCTGGGTGGCTCAGTCTGTTGGGCGTATGACTTCGGCTCAGATCATGGTCTCATGGTTCATGGGTTCGGGCTGTCGGGCTCTGTGCTGGCAGCTAGCTCAGAGCCTGGAGCCTATCTTCGGATTCTGTATCTCTCTCTCTCTGACCCTCCCCTGTTCACACTGTCTCTTTCTCTCTCTCAAAAATGAATGAAAACATTAAAAAATTTTTTACAAAAAAAAAAATCAGCCTGAGAAGATAGCCCTAAACCATAACATATTTTTTGTAAGAATTTAAGGTAAATAGATTAGCGTATAAAGTATTTATAATATATCTGAGAACCTATTATGATACAGCATCCCTAATGAGGTTTCTTTGCTTAATTATGTGAACAGTTTTTATCATGATAGTTTACATTTTTTAATTCTATTAATTCTATTTTAAATACATCTTTAATACATCATGTCTTAGTTAACATTTGAGTCCCTATTCCTGGAAGATTTATGGTCCTCTATAGTCTTTGCCCTCACAGAGCTCAACTTAAGTTTGCAAAGTTTTTTTTAAGTAGAGATAAAGTAATGTTCATTCAACAAATATTTGAAAGTCAGCTATATTTCATAATTAGAAGGTCCCTACCCCTAATTAGCTTAGTTTAGTGGGTGAGGCAGGAAAATCAATAAAATTAATTATGCATAAAGTCTAATGGAAGCACTGAAGATGGAAATATTTGGAGAGATTACTAAAATTGTATGTCATTATTGTCCAAGGGCCATATTCTTCTCTATTCTAGTTTTATTTCACTTACTACATAGTACTCTGAGTCTTTTGCTTTTCTATTCTTTCTAAAGTAGACCTTAGGCATTGTCTAGTCTGAAATAATTTTTTTTCTTTTCTAGAAGATAGAGCAGAGCCTAAAGAGGTTTAGTAACATATAAGATCAAGAAGGCCAGCCGTTCTTTAAGTATGGTCTCTGGACTAGCAGTCTTAAGTATCACCTGAGAACTTACTATAAATACACATTCTCAGGGGCCTCTCTAAACTATTGAATTTCAGACTCTGAGCAGAGTCCCAGCAGCAGTCTGGGCCCCAGATGATTGTGAAGAATGCTCATATGTGAGAAGCACTGTTGTAGTTCAGTGATTATCTGTGCCTCCTTCACCAATCAAAGTCATGTTAATGATGTAAAAGAAAGTAAGTAAAGATAAGGAGTACCAGTGTAGCTATATTGTGGTAATGCTAGAGTAAGAACATCTGGTCTAGCATTGTATCTTCAGTATTACTTTGCACACTTCTAAATTCCTCAACAGCAACTTGTTTAGTCTATGATACTGATTCTGACCCCCTAGTTTTAAAAAGTTCACAACCCTAATGTAAACCTCAAGTGGAGTAAATAACTCAACATATTTTCAGGAAAGCTTCTTGGGTTTTTCTTCAGCTTTCCAAAAGACTGGCTCCAAATCATCCCTGGATTGTGGATTCCTTTGGAAAACTGATGAAAGCCATACCCTTTTCTTCAGGAGAAAAGTTACATGTATACACACATACTTGATATTGTGTATAATCTCAGAGATTTCATGGTCCTTTTTGGAGCTCATGGACCCAGGTTAAGAAATGCATAATTCTGATTTCTGCAGGGTTTTTCTCCTACTTTTTTGATTTCTTCCTTTTTCTGTGTTATAGTCTTTTTTTTTTTTTTTTTTTTGAGTTAAAAATGGCCTGCCCTGCCTCTCCTTCATATACAGACACTTGCACAGACACCTACACACACTTAAATGGCGGGGGGGGTCGCCACTGACATGTTTTCGTTTGTTTGGTGATTTGGGGGTCATGGGCCAGAACTTGCTGTGGTAGTTCCCCGTGTGTATTTGTTCAAGTACATTGAGGGTGTGTTGGGCAGAATAACAGTATAAATTCATAAGCATTAAAGATCAAATTCCTTCTAGTAAGCAAGTTGAGAGATTTAACATTTAGCAAACAAGACTCCCAGCTACACAAAAGACTTTGTTCTGGGACTTGATGAGGCAGGAAACTTGTGAGGTGGGAATACTGTCACTCTTTCCTCCCTCCACCCCCTGCCTTTTTTGCAGGGTTTGGAGGGAAAGCGGATTTAGAAATGCAGAGACCAGTATGTGAAGACTTCAGACAGCCAGATTTGAATGTAAATATTCTAGGTGTTAATCTTTCTTCAGATATTAGTAGTTTTCATGCTTTTGATTTTTACTGTATGAGATGTTTATGCATTTATTAATGTGAAAATCTGACAAAGTTAAATAATGTACACTATTTGAAAGATATTTAAAGTGTGGTGCCATTATGGGATTAATTCCTTTCCCTCAAAATATTTATTTTTCAAATGTCAGTGTCTTCCTGGGTATATGAGTAAAGTTTAGAAGTTAAATAACTAAAACTGCTTCCTATGCGTATAACATCTCAGAAATCTTTTTAAGTTGAGAGTGATAAAAATAGAAATTATTTTACTGTATTAATGCTGCCAATGAAATAAGATTACTTTTGGTATGTGACTTTGGAGATATTAAATGTAGCATTCTCTCTACAAGAGATACTATAGCTCCTGAGATTTTCAGTTACTGATAACTATCTTGGCAGTGTATTAATCAGATGTCCTCTTTCATGTAAGTAGGTTTAGATGGTATATTTATCATCAGTTTTTGAAAATTTGCATAGATCATACTGAGTCTTTTTTTTTTTTTTTTTCTCCTAGGATCGAAGCAGAATGTATGACAGTTTGAATATGCACTCTTTGGAAAATTCCCTTATTGATATTATGAGAGCAGAGCATGATCCTCTTAAGGGTAGGTGACTTTCTTTTTCTTTTATTATCCACTGCTTTGTGTTTATCTCACCATTTTTTATAGGAAAATGAGCACTAAGTAGCACCTGTGTTATGTATAAAATTGTACTATGTTAATAACAACCTTTGTGAAATGCCCTACTTTTACCTTTGTAGCTTATGTAGATATATGCTTGATTTATGCAGAAAGAAATGTAAACCTATGTCTCCTGTTATTTAAGAAAAAGTCACTGTCTAGAGATATCTTGCAGTTTACTAGAGGTTGAAGAATGGATCTGAACTTGTTTTGTTGAGGGGTGCTTGGGTGGATCAGTGGGTTAAGTGTCAGACTCTTGATCTCAGCTCAGGTCTTGATTTCAGGCTCGTGAGTTCAAGCCCTACATTGGGCTCCGCACCCAATTTAAAAATGAATGAAGAATAAATACATAAATAAACCTATGTGCACTGTATTAGCTGCAGCCCACACACTGGAAAAAAAATTACGAAGTAACTTTTCTAGAATTCTGTCAAAAACAGAAATAAATAAATAAATGCCTTGGAATACTTGTATTTACAGTTTGCAGTGATTCCAACCTGTAATTGCCCTGGGTTAATTTCCTTTCCCCACTTTTCTTTTACTATCATAGGATTTTGAAAGGGGATATTTTATAGGAGCTTCTCTGAGGGCTCATAAAAGTTGAGGTGAATTAGGAAAAAGAGTCCGCCCCACTGATCATACAGTATCAGTCTTATTGTTAACTATTTCTGAAGATACTCCATTAACATACTTTTTTTTATTTGTCTGTACATTACTTGTTACTAATTATTTTATGTTTGTACAATATATCTCTTTGCCTTTTATAGTAACGGTGAAAATCTAGCAAACTGTGTGCACTTGGGTAATAAGAGATATGTTATTTATTGCTGCATAATAAATTATTCCACAATTTAGCAGCTTAAAACAACAATAAACACTTACTACCTCACATAGTTCTGTAGGTCAGGATTCAGGAGCAGCTTAACTGGTTGGTTCTGGCTTCTTTGAAGTGAATGCAAAACCATGGGTTACTTGGTAATTTTTCCATATTTTTAATTTTATAAAGGCAAGTAAGAATTCCCTTATAAGATTTTAGCCCAGAACCCTAACATTTCAGTGTTGGCAGTAAGGTGGTGGCTTGAGGCTGTGTTGGCAGTACTGGTTCAGTTACCTAAACAATTTGTTCTGTTTCTGGATTTTGTTTGTAAAGGAGTATCTTGTCTCTCTAATTCCCTTATTTTTAAGGAGCTTAAGAAGTTCAAGGGATCATCATTAGGGATTGTTAACCATGTGTGGGGATGATAATCCTCCTCACAAACTAATAAAGACTATTATACTTTGTTTTTCTTTTGGGGGGTTTGATGGGGAGGAGGTGCTTCTAACCAAAACCCAATCTAGTTTTTTGAGTATCTGTATATGGGGTCTTTTTCTCTTTCACTGTTACTCCAACAGTCTCAGTGGCATTTATCTTAGATCCACTGTTTAATAATAGAATCCAGTAGTTTATAATTATGAAGAAGTACCCTTTGTTTACTTCTTTGGCTTACCTAGAAAGAAAACTCTTAGAAATTCTAATGTAAGATAAAGTCATCATCAGCTGTTAGCAGCGAATAATGAAAAGGTTTTCATTGTTGTTTCTCCCAGTCTTCTTTAAAAAGGCCTTTTGAAGGTGTTAAGGGAAAACATTCTCTGCTGAAGAACTATCTCAAGTTTTCTTTTTTTCTAAAGTCTATGTTATAATAAAACTGGAGGGAAACCTAGAAAGAGGATTTTAAAAAAGAAAGTGGAAGCAGCATGAGACCCAGAAGAATTTAATAATTAAAAAAACAAATCTCAAGTGAATGGAAAATTCTTTTTAGAATTTTAGAATTCATTTAGAATGGGAAGGGGGAAATGTTCTCAATACCACCTTTAGGAATTATGGTAACAAATCTCTGGGGTTTTCTTTTTTTATGTTTATTTATTTTAAGAGAGAGAGCAAGCAGGGAAGGGGCAGAAAGAGAGGGAGAGAGAGAATTCCAAGCAGGCTCCACACTGTCGGCACAGAGCCAGATGTGGAACTCAACCCCACCAACCATGAGATCATGACCTGAGCCAAAATCAAGAGTCAGAGGCTTTACTGACTGAGCCACCCTGGTGCCCCACAACTCTCTGTTTCTAATTGGGAGTATTTTATGTGCTACATTTATTATGGTAGGGAATGAAAAAGAAAAAAGTAAATAAAAGAAAAACATTGAGCAATCTTCTCTCTATAGAAGAAGTAAGACTGGTACTTCTGCATACTGCCATCACGTAGCTGTTTAAAATGATCCTGATACACCACGGCTGCTACTTAAAGACTTTTCATTTCTTACTCATACAGACTTCACTGCCTTCTGGAATATTCTGTCATATATCTTACTCCTCGTACTCTGATCGTGGCATGTTTCCTCTGGGTGGGACCTCAGTAAAATCTGCTAAATCAAGGTTGTGACAAGACAGAAGGAACCAGTCTGTGAACTTCCCCCATTTCGAGTCCTCGTCTTCAGGACAGCACTGCCGCCTCTGTCCTGTCTCTTCCATCTCATCTTTTCATTCTTTGCGGAATGAAAGAATGTTTCATTCTGTCCACTGTTTAATACAAGAAAATTGTTTCTTTTTTCCCCCAAAAATAGAATTAATCTTATTTTGCCCTTTTTAAATATTTTCAAAAGTCAGCCATGTGCTTTGTCTTCCTTACGGGATCTAATGGAAAGGGAGAAGGGAGTTGCAGTGTAAATTTTTTAATGAATTTCTTGTTTACCTTTCTATTAATGATGAAAGTTTCTAGGAAATTTTCCACATGCAGTTAAGTGATGAGAGATTATATTGTTATGTATTGCTCTGTAACAAATCACTCCTAAGTTTTAGCAGCTTAAAACAACAATAAACGTTTATTAGCTCCATAGTTTCTGTAGGTTAGAATTTAGGAGCAATTTAGGTGCTTGGTTCTTGCTGAGGATCTCGTGAGGTACTAGTCATGTGAAGGCTTGACTGGGGCTGGATGCTCCTTTTCCATGGTGACTAACTCATGTGGCTGGCAAGTTAGTGCAGGCTGTTGGCAGGAGAACTCAGTTACTCAACATGTTGAGCTTTCCACAGGGCTGCTTGGGTGTCGTCACAGTGTATTTTCTGGATCTCCCCACCACACACACCAGAACAAAGATCAGGCTTGAGGTGAATGTTCCAGGATCTTCTGTGACTTAGCTTCAGAAGTCTTACACCATCATTTCCATGACATCCTTGTCAGCAACATAGATCAGCCCTACTTAACTAGGGGGTGGGGGCTGCTACTCAAGAGATGTGAACACTGAAGGCAAGCATTAGTGGAGGGTCATGGAGGCTGGCTTCCACAGAAATAAAAGGCAAAACCTATAAATTTGCATTCAGTTTTACTTTTCTAAAGGAAAGAGAGTAAACTACTCAAGGTAAGAGCTAAGTCAGTAGAAAGAGGAACAATTGAGCAGCTCCCTGGAATCCAAAGGAAGTCTGGCAGGTTAGTGGCCTAAGAACTGACTGATTGTACTAACAGAGGCACCTTGCATTCCCACTGAAGCCCAGAATAGTTCACTTTACAGCTTCTTTCCATCTTCCCACTCTCCAGTGGTTTTTACAGGTCAGTAGTAGAACCTCTAATATTTACTGTTAAGGTTCTGCGGTTTAGCATAGTAGGTAGGAAGGGTCTTGTCTCGTTGGGCCCCGCAGATGTGAAGTGGCAGCAAACAAAGATGGAGCTCTGGATGCACGTTAGTCCATAGAGTGTGCCTACTTTTGTTCCAGCCAGTGTCCAAGACCTTGGCTGTAATTGTGCAAAACAGATATAGTCTCTGTTCTTATGGGATTTGTAGCCTACTAGAAAGAAAAGACCTTATATGTATAGCGTACACATGTACGTGTGATATACTAGTGTTTATATACATATAATCTATAACCAGAGTGTTAGAAGTACTGTGGAGGGAGATGATAAGGTGCTTGGGTAGGTCATAAGCAAGGGGAGAGAGGTACTTAATTCATCTGTGGAGTGAAGAAAGCAAAGACCTTAAGCTTGAACAGCACAAAGATGAAAACTACCGGGGGAAAGTGTTAACGAGACAGAGGAACTGGGCTATATGCAAGAGTTTGTCACATTTGAGGAACTGAAAGCAGACAGGTCCTGGCATAGCTCGTTTAGGGCTACCTGATGCTGATGGGGTGTATCTGCTCAGCCAGTTCTAGGGAGCGTGTACGGTCATCTGCTCCAGATCATAAGCACTAACACCCCATTTTATGCTTTCCTTAGTATTCGTGACACTGATCTGTTTTTATTTATTCTGCATTGGTTTCTTGCCATTAACATCTCATTTTGTGATGACTGTCTTCATTCTTGGCAAATACTTTTCTTTCAAAGGAAGAACAAATATGGATTCTTTTAATTGTTAAAGTAAATTACGCTTTGCCAACTGCAGTTTTGTGATTTTGCAGTTTTGTTTTTGCATACCTATATTAAATAATCTGTGATCTTTCTGTGTATGTGTGGGTCAATTCATTCTGCTTTAAACAAAAGAACAAGACAGTGATTATTGTTAAGCTTTCTTCCCTCCCTGCCCTCAGCAGTTTGCAAAAAGGTCTTACTCTGTAAGCATTTTTACCAAAAATTGCTTTTCCCCCTTCCCAACCGTATAAGAGTAAGCAAAAAAAAATTTAATTTCAGTTAAAAAAAATGATTTGAAAACTGTGGGAAGCAATGCAGTTTAATATAACAGTTCTTGGAAGTATTTGCTTTAGCAAGTCACAGTGACTTTCCCAGTGTTTCCTAAACAATTTAAAGGAATTCAGGAAAAAGGATTTAAGAGTATGATTTTACGCGAGCACATATTTAAACATGGATGCCTTTAAAATTTATTTACTATGTATTTTCATGTCTAGCATAATTTTTATTACCTGACTGTTATGCTCCTGTCTTCCAAGACTCCTGAAGTAGAACGTCTGCTATTTTAAGGAAAATAACTACTGAGACGATAAGGAATTGCTTCTGTGTAAGGTGCTAAGTGGCTGTGGTAGCACCAAATCAATTCTTGCCTCTTTTCTTTTAGACTCTCCTTTTCCTTGGGTTCTCTTCAGCCGGCCATAGTGTAAATTAGAAGTACTAAGTCAGAAAATAACTTGTATAAGTTTCTGGAAGTCTCTGATGTCAGAATTTACATTTTCTTTCTTTTTTCTTTTTTAATTTTTTTTTAATGTTTTATTTACTTCTAGGAGAGAGAGAGAGACAGCATGAGCAGGGGAGGGTCAGAGAGAGAGAGGGAGTCACAGACTCTGAAACAGGCTCCAGGCTCTGAGCTGGCAGTCAGCACAGAGCCCGACGCGGGGCTCGAACCCACGAACCGCGAGATCATGACCTAAGCGAAAGTCGGACGCTTAACCGACTAAGCCACCCAGGCGCCCCATCTTTCTTTCTTTTTTTTAAATGTTTATTTATTTTTGAGAGAAGGACAACACATGAGCAGGGGAGGGTCAGAGAGAGAGAGAGACACACACAGAACCCAAGGCAGGCTCCAGGTTCTGAGCTGTCGGCACAGAGCCCAACGCAGGGCTCAAACTCACAAACCATGAGATCATGACCTGAGCCAAAGTCAGACACTTAAGGGACTGAGCCACCCAGGTGCCCCCAGAATTCACATTTTCAAACCTAAGAACTTTTAAGCCAGGCAGAGATAGTCAAACTCTGAGAGCAAACTTATTAGGCTGGTTTCAGGAGCCCAGACCCAGATATCTTGCCCTGCGGCCTGTGTAAAGAGCACACTTGGAGACATTCTGGAACAGGGGGACAAGATCAGAGAGATCTGTTGGCAGTTGTAAACATTTTAATGACCTTTATTAAAATACAGCAAAGTGCAGAATAAAGCTAATACCGATCATATATATGCCCAAGCAGGTATGTTGATTCTCTTAAGCTCCTGGTACACTGCCTTCACTGATTCTCTGGCAGAGAGCAGATTGTATCCTTCAGAACTGAACTTACTTTTCTTAAACCCACTTGTGTTTCCTGGAGTCAAACTTTTCACAAGCTCCAGAAAATATAAATGAAAATCCTGTTTAATAGCATGTCTTCAAAAAAAGATAATCAAAGAGGGATTGCTATATATGCTTTCAGTCTTTAGAGCAAATGTTTTTTTTTTTCTTTAATGTTTATTTATTTTGAGGGAGAGAGCACACACAAGTGGGAAGAGGCACAGAGAGAAGGAGAGAGAGGACCCCAAACAGGCTCCACGCTGCTGGCACAAAGTTCAATGTGGGGCTCGGACCCGAGAGTCAGACACTCAACCGACTGAGCCACCCAGGCACCCAAAAATGTTTCTTTTTAAAAAGAAGTCAAATTTACATATTCTTTCTTCTGGGTTTCATTTGTTTTTCTTTCTCCTATAGACCATAGGCCTTGATGAATAAGAAAAAAATCATTAACTTTGAAATAAATCATATTTATATAGAAGCCATACACATTTCATTATTTTCACTTTAAGAGATGCCTACTGTTGATGGTTGTAATATACCTGACACTTTAATAACTTTACCCTTCAAATGACTCAGAATTTAACTCCTTTTAAGAAGAATACAGTTTTCAAGATTGTAAGTTTTGTTTTCTGTGAGAATGTCTGCAGATTGAAGAGGAAGTTGTGAAAATGTGGTTGTAAAAGTTCTTGTTTTGGGAAACTTACTTGAAGTATAGTATCATGAATAGAGGTTTTTAAGTTTTATTTATTTACATTTCTTTTCAGGTAGTTGTAACAATAGATAATTAGCAACAATATTATTAAATTTGAAAACATAGTTGTTACTTCTTCAGGCATTTTTGGCTATTTAAACAATTCTTGAATTACAATAATACGCAGTTTTTCTTCTTTAAAAACTAAAGCCATTCAGAAACCACAGTGAATTTTTTTAAATTAAAAAAATTTGATTTATTTAAATCACATTTATTTATTCAGAGTTCATATGGGTTTACTAAAAGCCTGTTTTCACCACAAAGCTTCATTAGGACTTTAATTATGGACTTATAAAAATTTTTAAATTGAAAATAAAGCAAGAAATGTAACATTTTACATAGAGAATTTGTCATGGTTAAAGTGAGTTCTTGGGATAATTAGGCCTATGAATTTTAGTTGCTTTTACTATTTGAAGGGTATCTGAGAATCTCTAATGAAGGTTACCGTAGGACTTTATTATGTTTTAAATGTTGTCTTATTACTGGGCGCCTGGGTGGCTTAGTAGTTTAAACATCCAACTTTGGCTCCTGTCATGATCTCACAGTTTGTGAGTTTGAGCCCCCTGTCGGGCTCTGTGATGACAGCTTGCTGCCTGCTTCAGATTCTGTATGTGTGTGTGTGTGTGTCTCTCTGCCCTTACCCTACTCACTCTCTGTCTCTTTCTCAAAAATAAACATTTAAAAAATAAAAAATAAAAACAAATGTTTTCTTATTTAAAAAATGGTGTGTTCAATAAAGAAAATTTGGGAAATTTTGGGAAAATTTTCCTGCTGCAGATTCTGTGTCTCCCTCACTCTCTGCCTCTCCCCCACTCATGCTCTGTCTCTCTCCATCTCTCAAAACTAATAAACGTTAAAAAAAATTTTTAAGTCAATAATGCCATAAGGCTTATATAAACAGAAAACAGAAGTCTTCTTTCTCATTCTTTTGTATTTGCTTCAGATTCACATTCCTTAGAGGTAGCTACTTTCAACTTTTTTTAAATGGATTCTTTATGTAATCATGTGTTAATAATATGCTGAGGCTTCTAAATTTTCTACATTTTAGGTATAATCTGTTGACTGAGTGTGTACTTTGACTTACCCATCCCCCAACACTTACCCTGCTCTGTCCTCTCAAAATGATCATATGACCATTTTTTGTTTAAATCAGGAAGTGTATTGCTGTGATAATGCAGATACTCATGGATGAACCTCATGTTTTGTACCATAATCGTAACTTTTTTCTTGGAATTAATCATTATCCCTTTTGGCTTGATTGCTTTGTTATCTAAGTACTTGTCACTGATTCATCCCAAAATTTATCAATAGAACCCTGAAGCTTCCTTCAACACATCTAAAAACATCAAATAATCTTAGATTGACTTTTTTCCCTGCCTTTGAAGGCATCGTTCTGTAGCCTTTCATAACTGTCACAGTGGGACTTTCCAGAACGTTGGGAGTTCTTTTCCAGTGGGATCCTTGTCCTGATCTCTGTATCCTTTTCTTAATGGTCTATACCTTTGTTTTACTGGGCCTTTTTCACCATACCTTCCTTCAGGTGGGACATACATTTTATTTAGCTCTCATACGAATGAAAACATGTTTATTCTACTATGTAAGAAAACAGGCTGGTGTGGAATTACATGTTTGTAATTGAGAATCCTGAAAGCATGCTGTCTTTTACCTCCCAGGTTGCCATCATGATACCTGTTCATTTGTATGATTGATTGCCTTTGTGTTTTTTTAATTTTTTGTCTTTCTTTCTGGATGCTTTTAGGATATTTTCATTCCTGGGGTTCTTAAGTTTCATAATAATGAAATATAGATCTGATGTGTGTATGCGTGGGAGCCCTGCCTGTCTTCCTTCCTTCCTTCTTTCCTTCCTTCCTTCCTTCCATTTCTTTGTTTTATTTCCTTCACTGCACATCCATTGGGCCTTTATAATTTGGAGATGTATTTCTTTTAACTCTTGGACATTTTTGCCATTTGGATAATTTCTTCCCTTCTATTTTTAATATTTCTATTTCTGGAATTCCTGTTCTTTGAATAGTAAACCTCCTATACTCCTCTACTTTCCTGTTTTCCATTGATTTATTTTCTGTTTTACTTTTGGAGACATTTCCTCATTTATTATTTTTCAACCCTTTTATTGATTTTTCTATTTCAAAATTTTTCTCTGAAGAACTTTCAGGACCCTCTTTAAAAAAGTTCATTGAACTTTCTTTTTCTTCCTTGATACTGGTTTTCTGGTATGCTTATCTTTAAACGCTATATTATAGTGTTTGAAGTTTATTTTTCCATTTCCTTGTACTGTTTATACTTCTTCTAAGTTCCTCTTTTCTTTTTGTTTGGTTTTGTATGGACCTTTGCTGTCTGTTCGTTCATTTTTATTTATTTTATTTATTTATTTATTTTTTTAATGTTTTTATTTATTTCTAGGAGAGAGAGAGAGAGAGAGACAGCATGAGCAGGGGAGGGTCAGAGAGAGAGAGGGAGTCACAGACTGAAACAGGCTCCAGGCTCTGAGCTGGCAGTCAGCACAGAGCCCGACGCGGGGCTTGAACCCACAACCGCGAGATCATGACCTAAGCGAAAGTCGGATGCTTAACCGACTAAGCCACCCAGGCGCCCCTGTTCGTTCATTTTTAAAGATAAGACATAAAGATGATGATTGGGAGCTCTATGTCTGTAGTTGGGGTTGACAAGCTAGTGAGCATTGCTAGAAGCTAACCAGGTGGAATTCTCACCATGTCTGTTTCTAGGTCTTTCCTTGTAGTCTGGGAAATGAGCACCGGACGTATGTCATCCATTCTTCTGTCTGGGAACTGGAGGCCTGACTTCTCACCTTCTTAGAAAAGCCAAAGACCAGGCTAGTGTCTCCCTGATTCTTTTAAAAACTAAAAAGCAGGGGCGCCTGGGTGGCTTAGTCGGTTAAGCGTCCGACTTTCGCTTAGGTCATGATCTCACGGTTCGTGGGTTAGAGCCCCGCGTCGGGCTCTGTGCTGACTGCCAGCTCAGAGCCTGGAGCCTGTTTCAGAGTCTGTGACTCCCTCTCTCTCTGACCCTCCCCTGCTCACGCTGTCTCTCTCTCTCTCCTAGAAACAAATAAAACATTAAAAAAAAAAAACTAAAAAGCGGTCTTACTTTCCTGGGTTCAGTTCCACCCCAGCTCTAATCTCAGTGATAACTAGAGCTTCTTATTTTGGAAGCTTTCCAGGTATCTACTATGGTAAATGGCTTGTTTCTGGTTAGTCTTCCCAGGCACACACCAGTATAGGTGTCAGAGATTTCCGTGATTTCTGGTCTACAAAAGCAGTTAACCACTCAACCATTCCTGTTTCACAGCTTCCAAAAATTTGGTGACCTAGTTCTTCTGTGATCCTGTCTCATTTTCTTTGACCTGATAAGGTTATGCCTCTTTAAAACTTCCATAATGTCATTTTTAGGTGTTTCAAAAAGCAACAAAGATAGAAGGGCATTCAGTCCTCCATGTTCAATTGGAAGTCTCTGTAATCCCTAGTCTACTTAAATCTTTAGGGAGGTTCCCCCAACACGCCTAGTCAGTAGTAGATTACTTTATTTAAGACGATTAAAGAATTCTTTTCTTTTTAAATCGAGTGCCTTACTAATTGAGTTTTGATTTAGTAGCTTGTTTTCTTTTTCAACAATTTTCCACACAATACTGTGATGAAAAGTACTGTGACACTGTGTCCTGGGAGCAGGGAACACCTCTGTTTTTACTGTATGTTGAATCAGCATTTATTATAGTTCCAAACAGATAGAAAGGGCTCAATAAATTATTGGCTGAATGATTGAACATTTTTCTATAATATTTCATATTTTTGTCAGTATTTACTTAGAACTTTTAAGAATTATTTACATGCATTTAAAATAGTTTACATAACCATTTCCCTACAGTTGGAAATTTAGGTATTTCACATTTTTAAATTAAAATCAGTGAGCTTTTTCTATGTTTATTTCCATAGAATAATGACTTAATATTTTTGTTTTTGAGTTTCTAGACATTTTTCCCAACTTATTTTTAGGTTTTATGCCAGTTCACACTGCCAGTGGCAATGCTTGATTGCCTATTTGTTATTCTTAGTATTATTTTCATTTATAAAACTTTATAGGTTAAAGTTTTGCAATCATTAGTTCAACTTGGTTTTAATGTTAATTGTGTAGATCTTAATTAGTACCAGTTTTATTGTAATAACTCTATGATGATACATTATCTTACCAGATGATTAATGACTTAAGTTTAGTCTTCTGTTGTTGTCTTTGTTTCTTTCTTGTGTTTACTTGAAAGAAACTTTTTGATATTCTATATTCCTTGATGTTTCTTAGTTTATTTTCTAATATTAATTAGATAAAAAGCTTAAAAGTTGTAAATAATTCTTCAGTGAAAAAAATTTATGATGGGACCCTGCTTTAAGAGTGAGTTAACTAGATTAATTTTCCTGGAAAACTCACTTAAATGGCTTTTATTAAGGAATGATTCTGTTGCTCTCTTGGGATCTGGTACTTTGGATCTAAGGGTCTTTTCTGCATTTGTATGATCTTATTCTTAGCCTTTTATGAGGCTTGTGTTGAGATTTGGGAGTGAGGTCAGGAATGACTGTCCTCCCCTTGGATCTGAGCAGAGATTAGAGTTATTCAAGGTTGGTAATAACCACATTCTAAGTGGATTTTACCAGACCTCCTATGAACCATTTTTTTTCTAATTAGATTTGGAAATAAAGGTAAAGCACAGACAATGATAAAATATTAGGAGAGTCTACCAAACCAGTGGGAGCAATGCTTTATATTTAAAGCATGTAAGAAGGATCTTTTTATTTATATAATATGTTCATGTGTATAATAAACACACATACACACAATATAAGAGGTATGATGCATATCATGTATTGAGCACTTGATGCATGCCACACACTGCTCCGAGGATGTCACATGTGCATATTAACTTACGTGATTCTCACAGCTAAGATGTAGATATTTACTCTTATTTTACACTTGGGTGACTATGGTGGCTTACTAACAATTGTCCAAGTTGCAATGCTAGGAAGTGGTGAATTCTTGAGTTTGTGCTTTTAACCACCTTAGCATACTGCCTCTCTTAGTATTTGGTTTAATATTAATTCTAACCCAATCTCCTTATGATTCTAATATGTGGTTTAAATTTTTTTTTTTTCTGTTAAAAGGATTTGGCAGAATGTGTGACACTGTTCCTTAGTAATTTTATCATCACTAATGAGGAATGGGTTGACATCATCAACTGTGAATATTGGGACTTTGGGGGATCATGTTTTGGATGTGTTCATTAAAAAAAAGAAAATATTTGTGGAGAAAGGAAAAAATTTATCTTGACAGAAGGCAAAAACCAAGACTTGTCTTCCTCCATCTCCTCACCATTCTTAAGAGGTTTAGAAATAAACTGATAAAAACTTACTCGGTAATTTTTCCATTTACTGAGAGAATGTCCTTCCTTTGCCCCACATACAAATATACATTGAGTACTGTGCTTTCGGTTTTTTATTTTTGAGAGACAGAGAGAGAGACAGAGAGAGAGACAGAGCACGAGCTGGGGAAGGAGCAGCGAGAGAGGGAGACACAGAATCCAAAAGCAGGGTCCAGGCTCTGAGCTATCAGCATGGAGCCAACGCAGGGCTTGAACTCACAAACCACAAGATCCGTGACCTGAGCCAACATCAGATGCTTAATTGACTGAGCCACCCAGGTGCCGCTACTAGGCTGTTTTAGATGGTAGAGATACAGTGGAGAATAAAAAAGATAGAGTCCTGCCTTCATGGGTCTTCTGTTTTAATGAAGGATGGGGGTAATAAGAACCCAGCTATGAAGAAAAAATGGAGTGTCAAGGGGATAGAGAAAAAAAGAAACTGCTGTTTTAGGATGGTCTCTGATGGCATGTTTTAAACACCTGAATGGAGTGAGAGGTACAGGCTTTGGTCATATCTGGACAAATGCATTTTAAATAGAAGAGGAAATCTAAAGATCCTGAAATGGCAATATGCTTGCCATGTTTGAGGAATAGCAAAGAGACCAGCGTGGTTAAAATGGTAGGGGATGAGAGGCAGATACTTCTTCTAAGTTTGGGAGGACGTGGGGTAATAGAGAAACCTGAGCTGATTGAGGTTTGAAAAGGAACTCGTGGGCTGCTGAATGGAGACTCCACAGTCCGGTTACTCTGGGAGTTGGTGGAGAGATGGGGGTGGCTTGGGCTGGGGAAACCAAGAAGGAGTCGTGAAGAGCAGTCAAATCTAGGTCTATGTTTATAAATTGAGCAGTCAGGATTTGTTGATGGATCTGTACACAGGTTACACACAGTGAAGTGTGGAGGTGACGCAGGGTTTGGGGACGAGCAGCCATATGGAGGGAAAACAGAGCTCTGTGCTAATCCGGGGAAATATGGGGCTGAGGTAGAGAGGTTGCAGTTAGAAATACAGATGTGGGAGTCGCCAGCTTAGAGATGATGTATGAAGCTTCAGGAGAGGACACCACCTAAGGAGGCCGTGCAGAAAGAGAAGTGCCAGGACAGAACACTGGGCTGCAGCATTTTTAAAAGCTGAGGAGGAAGACACAGCAGAGAGGATTTAGGGAATAGCTAGTGAGAGGAAACCAAGAGAGTATGGTATCTGGGAAGGGAAGTACGATGCCTTAGCAAATGGGTTACTAGAAGTTACTTGTTCTAGGGGCTTTCAGCTTAAGACCACCACCATTAAAAGATTTTGGGAAAGCGATTGCTGCGTTTTATCCTTTCTAATTCACATTTGTATAATTTTAAAAGTATGTTTAAATCTGAGAAGTGTCATAAGTGTCATTTTTATCATCTCTGTTTTCAAGTTCTTTTTATTGAGAGTAAGTAGGTAGTTTGGTGGAAGAACTTAGATATATATGAAATAGTTTTTAGCACTGACTTACTGCGTGTCTTTAAATACAGCGTTGTTTCAAATTTTAGTAATTGGTTATTTGTCTATATGTGATGAGTTGTATGCAGTTGTCATACTTCTGTGTTTTTGCTGTTTGAATATACATCTGCAGCGGCCAACATGAATTGCCTTGTATTTATGTGTTATACAGATAATTAAAATCACAATAGACCAATGAGATAATTTTAAGGATACTGTAGGTCCCCTAATTATTCACCTGACACCTAAGAATAAATATATACTTTTCAAAATTACTTATTTTAAATTTCATTGTGTCTTACTGTAAAAGAAGTGCCAAGAGGTAGTAGATACCCATTAATTATACGCATATTACAACTATAATGAAATTATACTTTATCATATTTTCACAATAATAAATAATAACCTGCTTCCCTAAAATTCAGTTTGCATAGGTTTTTACCTGAGGGCTTTATTTGCAAGGTAGGTTCTTCTGGGATAGCAGAAAACACATAAGCAGCTTAAACAAGACAGAAGTTTCTTCCTCTTCCAAAAGAATACAGCTCCTAGAAGTGGGGTAGTGATGTTTATGGATCTAGGCTCCTGTCTTTTTGTTCTGCCGTCCGTACCACACCCAGCTTTGGCTGAATAAGCTAATATGGCTGATTCAGTTTAGCCATCACATGTGCATCCTAGCAAGCAGGAGGAAGGTCGAGGAAAGGGAATACTTCCCAGAAACTGCATGACAATTTTGGTTTACATCCCGTTGCCAGATCTCACTCACACGGGCACACTTTAACTACAAGGGAGGCTGGGAAATTTCATTTTTAACTCTGGGCAGCTCTGTACTTATCTAGGGTTTGGGGTTCCCATTATTGACAGGTACAGGTGTTAGTGTACAGCCAGCAGTCTCTGTGCCACAGGGCTTTTACACAATAGGGGGAAACTGATTTTGTAACAATGTGTGGTCACGTGCAACAAGATGTTTAGAAATGAGCTATGGTGCTTCAGGTAAAGTAATGCTCCCTGCTACTGAAATCCAGTTTAGAAAATGTCTGCTTTCTAACTCTTTGTATTTGGTAACTTTTGTATGTACTCTCTTATTTCTCATTCCGCACTAAAGTATTAACAACAATAAACCTATTTGTGTGTGTTTAGAGTATGACAGCTTTATTAGTTTAGCTAGTGTCATGTGAAATGCAGAAGTAAATAAGAGATAGTATGGTGTCTTTTGAAGGTTAGTAACTTTGTTTCGCCATGTTGAGTTTGAAAACAGAACCTACAACAGTTAAATTAGAGCCCAGTTGAAGTGTGTGTATATGCATAGGTGTGTATGTATATCTATAACTGTATTGTCTGATATGTGTATTTTAAATTTTTCTAATGTTTTATTTATTTCTGAGAGAGAGAGAGACAGTATGAACAGGGGAGGGTCAGAGAGAGGGGGAGACACAGAATCCAAAACAGGCTCCAGGATCTGAGCCGGCAGTCAGCACAGAGCCCGACACGGGGCCCGAACCCACAAACTGTGAGATCATGACCTGAGCCAAAGTTGGACGCTTAACTGACTGAGCCACCCAGGCGCCCCTGATATATACATTTTAATGTCAAAATCGGATTATCTCCTCCATTGGCAGATGATCGAATTCTTTAGTTTCATAATTAAAACAAAGCCTGTGTTTTGTATGGGATGTTTGGGCATAATACAGGGCCGTAGAGGGTAGAGTGCTTGCTGAGGTGGTAAAGGCAGACACGGTTAACCTTGTACTCCTTACTAATCATGTCAGATTCATGCGGATAGTTCTTGGTCACCATTCTGGCGGCCATGCATCCTGCACAGTCACGAGTCTGTAAAGGGGCTATACTGAAAACTGCTGACGCAGACATTTCATTCTAGTAATTTTCTCAGTGGATTTTAATGAACCTTTCTAACAGTCCATCAGAAATGCAGGCATTAGAGGAAAATCCTGTTTAATGGACTCTAAACAATGATCATCCTTACTGTTGGCATTTAGTCAAACAAGCGTTACAATGTAGAAATGCTGAAAAAACAGCAGTGTGTCCACGTGCACCTTCTTCCCTGCCACAGGGCTCTAGGGTCCTGTCCTCCTCCCCGCGTGTACAAAGTGCAGAGCTCTGTGTGAGGAATGGCTGGGAGCAAATAGGAGGCTACTGTGCTCTTAAGCCTTAATATTTTCATTTTTTATATTTTTGTTGTATCAGTTATAAACTTTGAACTTGTCAGATTTGCAATATCATTTGTAATAATATGTTTAAGATTTTTTTAAGCAAATTTCTTTATTTAAATACAACTATGTATAAAATCGTTGAATTAAATGGCAAGTTGTGATGATTTTTTGCTGCTCATTTTTTATTTTAATATTTTGGTTGTTTTCTAGTTAGGAATATAAATTCCTTTAGATTTTATTTTTGGAAAAAGCTATGGAGAGAGTTATAAACAGTTTTGAAACTTTAAAAATTTTTACATCCTATATTAAGTTTGAAGGACTAAGATACCTACATTGTTTTTACATTTCAAAAAACAAATGGGTTTTATTTATTCTCTAGGCATTGCTCCTAAATCACATTGTGCTCTTATGATCTGGGAACTAAAGTTCACTGTTTTATGTTTTGTTTTCAAATCTCAAAGATGATTTTGATTAATATGCTCTGAGTTAAACATTAGCTTTTTTTTAAAGAAATGCTGTGTTCAGTAATTTGCTCCTTATTCATTTTCCCATTTTTTGCTTTTCACATAGCTCCATAATCTTCAAACTTCTCTTTCCTGTCTTTTTAAAGGTCGATTGAGCTATCCACATCCAGGAACTGATAATCTGTTGATGTTAAATGGTAAGTTTTCTACGGACATTTTATGTTTCCAATTGACTTTCATAAGTAAATGTGATTGACTGCATGGTTCTCTACACCTTCCATATACATAGAAGTTAATTATTTTATAAGTATAAAGATAAAGCTACAACATTTCCTATACAAAAAGCAGAATTAGGAGTTTGGAATGTGCCTGTTTCTAAACTCTAGAATATAGAATCTAGCTGTCAAAGCAATTATTGCAGTGTATTTGTGACAGCGTGATTTAATTCATTGACTACAGACTTTGGAGATAGTGCTGAGTTTGAATATTGGCTTTCTAGTTTTTGGTATGACTTTGTTTAGAAACTTCTGTGAGCCTTCATTTCCCATCTGTGAAATGAGAATAAGAATTTCAAGGATTATTATGAGAATTAAATGAGATAATGTTTGCAGAGTACATAGAACTTGTTACTTAGTATAGCACGTGTGCTTACATTAACTAAGGAATGAATATACTTGTGACTGTGTAAATATGGTGCTCACACTAAATTTATTCTAACTAGAAAGTTTACACAGTGAACTTCACCAGAGTTAGAAACAGGATAAATAAACTTTCATTAAAGATTGTTTTCTTTCTGATGTGGATAAACATTGTTTTCATGTCACAGTACTTAGCACATCCATGACTGTGGGAGTAGACATAGGGGATTAAAATATCCTTCACAAAGGTATTTTTAAATCAGAGGGAGAACAAAAAGAAAGGAGTAGAAAGAAGGAAGAATAGAGGTAGTACTTACTTTAAAATACATAATTATATCATTAGAATGACTTGGCTCTTCTATTTCAACTAAAGCTTTGTTGAAAACAGGTGATAGTGAGGTTGGGGAACAAAGACCGAAAAAAGGCCAGTGTAAAGCTAGACCATGTGAACTTAGAACTAAGTAAAGACTGTAGTGACAGAAAGGTGGGAATGATGTCCAGGCTCCCTGGGAGATTGTCAAGGTATCAGATGGGATTTTGGAATGAGAGAAAATGTGAAGAAGTGGTGTGTCTGGTGATGTGATTTATTGCTTCATTCAACATTAGATTGTTATATACTGAGCTGCCTACCACGTGCCAGCCTGATCTGAGCACCCGGGGTAGGTGTTAGGATCTCGAAGGACAGTTAGAGGTCAGATTGTCAAGGTTCTAACACTGGGGCCTGATTGTGTTTCTAGGCTGAGGCCATGTCTGGGCTGGATCTTACAGCAGTCCAGCAGGCCACAGTCATGAATTCAGCAAATTATGGTGCTTATGTAGACTTCAACCAGAAAGGTTAAAGAAATCACATTCCAGGACTTCTTCAGTCAACTTTTTTTCGACCATGGAATTAAAACATGTCACTTGAGTAGCTGGTCTCTAAACTCTGTATTTGTGACTGAAACTTACATTGATGAAATTAAGTTTACAGACTGAAAATAGATCATAATTTTTATTATCCTCATGACTTGATTGATAAAATGATGGGATTGAGTAACAAGCTATTTATATATTTAATCCTGACTTCCTTAAATAATTTTCTTTTGGGACATTCTGTGTGATAAATAAAGACCATTCTATTTTAACTTCTAAAAACAAGACAGTAGAAAAACTTGAATTTGTGTATATTTCACATATTCGGTTAAGATCCATTTGAAGGAAGGTACCGTGTGAGACAGTTTGTCAGATCATTCACAGATGTTCAGGGATTGCTGTGTGCATACTACGCTAGCACGATTCAGAAGTATGTTGTAATCACAATAGAAGACCTCAGTTATGTACTAGCAAAGAGCATAGGAGCCGCATTGTTTTTACACTAAATATTATTAAACTAATTGAGTTCGTCAGTTGTCTAAAGCCTTCATGAATAACCCAGATGTTAGGTTACAAGTGTTTTATCACCTAGTAGACACAAGAATATTTTATTTTCAGGCAGGAGTTGAAACTTGTGGACAAATCTGCTTTTTCATTATGTGAGCACTCCTCATAGCCTGCCACCTCAGAGCCATGTTACATGCTCCATGCACTAAGCTGACCTGGATATCCTGAAGTTTTTCTGGCAAGGGACTAAGGGAGTGGAAAGATAATGAAACTAGGACATCAAAATGTGCTTAGGTCAGTAGGGACAATTTGATCCAAAGAGAAAAAAAAATTATTTTGCTCACTTGGGATCATTGTTAAGGGGGAAGCAGAAGTCAAGAAATTGGGTGTATTTATATGACAGGGAAGTATTTGAATATTAAGGATTTAAGTAATTTTTTCTAGACATTAAGGTCATTAAAGAGAGAAGTGGGCAAATGGCAATAAAAAGTAAGGGAAAATTTTCCTTGAGCAGCTTTTGATTCTTACAGTTCAACTATATTCTTAGCATATTGTCTCCCTAGGAAATACAGGAATTAAGTGATGTCAATACCAAGCCTCTGCCTGTTCCTAAATATTATTGGTTAATGGAATTATAACATCTCAATACATAGATCTACTTTTTAAATTATGTCACAGATTTGAACTCAGTATTAGCAATTAAGTAAGTTGTTTTTCTTAACCAATACACATAGCTAATATCATTGACTTTGAAAATCAATATTTGGTAATAAATTACAAGTCGTTGTTGTGTGTGTGTGGTGGTGGTTTAGCAATAGTTAACAGTAGTTGGTATCACAGACTCTGGAGCTAGATTATCTGGATTTAAACCTAACTTTGCAAATTCTAGCTGCATTACCTTGCACAGTTTACCTAACTTCAATTCGACTCAGATTCTTTATGTCAAAAGGAGATAAAATGCTGCCTGTTTCAAGGGATTGTTTTTTGAGAAGTGAGGGAATTCATTCATGTAAAACGTTTGGAACGGTTCCTAAAAATAAATGTTAGCTGTGGCAGCGGGTGGTGGTGAACAGTGACAAAATGACTTTGAAAGAGTATTAATCATGTCTTGTGAATACATAAATTGTTGGAGAATATAAATTAAAAGAAGATGTAACCAACATTTTCAAGTACTTGAAGGATGTTCAATGTATATATAGTGACCAAAGAAGGTTTGTTTTATGTTACTGCAGAAAGTCACACTAGACCATTTGGAAGAAGCTGTATAGGAACAAAATGTGGGTCAAAAGCAAAATGACTCTCTGGCACTGTTTCCTAAAGTGTGGTACACACATCCCATGTGGCACCCACGACAACCTTTGGTGGTGAACAAATACATGTTAAAACAAATGCATGACTATTACAATTTATGAACATTCCTTAGAACATACAGAACTGGAAGAAATCTATGAAGTTACTAGGCTCTTACTAGGTGCTAAGCTTGAGTCCACTTAATAAAAATAATATTAGAAATTCTAGTGTAGTTTTATGCAGATAAGGCAAATGTTGTAAAAAGCTTTCAAGATTCTACCTTCCTGGTCAATTAACATTATAGTTAAACTGTGAGATATTCCTTTAAGGGATAAACAGCGAATGGGGTGAAGGTCAGGAAGTTGGTCAGACTCGGTGACACTGTGAAATACCTCAAGCAGGTCCTTATATTTGAACCTCTCTTAACTCAGAAAAAGAGATATAATCCCACACCTAAAAGTCTGTTGAAGTTATATAGATAAAATAAAACTTAACAATAAAAAATGCCATAGAAATATAACAGCAGGTAGGCTCCTGAACAGACCATGTTCCTTAGTCTAAGTAGAAATCAAGTTGAATTGACTGGGGGCACCTGGGTGGCTCAGGCAGTTGAGTGTCCAATTTTGGCTCAGGTCATGATCTCACTGCTCATGGGTTCAAGCCCCACATCGGGCTCTGCTGACAGCTAGCTCAGAGCCTGGAGCCTGTTTCAGATTCTGTGTCTCCCTCTCTCTCTGACCCTCCCCTGCTCACACTGTCTCTTTGTCTCAGAAATAAATAAAACATTAAAACATTTTTTTAAAAAAGTTGAATTGGCTGGTTAAGACTGCTACCATTAAATAAATATTGTAGAAGAGTCCAAATCTAACGTCGAGAACCACTTTAGAGAAGTAACATGTAAGTACTATCTGACTTTAGAAAGACAGCTTGAATGTTTGTCATTCTCATTGTATAAATCTAACATATTTTAGGGGAGCCTGGGTGGCTGGATCAGTCGGTTAAGCATCCAACTTCAGCTCAGGTCATGATTTCATGGTTTGTGGGTTTGAGCCCCGAGTCAGGCTCTGTGTTGACAGCTAGCTCAGAGCCGGGAGCCTGTTTCAGATTCTGTATCTCCCTCTCTCTCTCTGACCCTCCCCTGTTCACGCTGTCTCTCTCTCTCTCAGGAATAAATAAAAACATTTAAAAAAATTTTTATAAATAAACCTCATATTTTATTCTCAGTAGGAAATAAATAAAATAAAACAAAACCACCCTGTTTTCCATAAGAACTTGTTCCTGTTTGGATCATGTTGTGCTCCCTGACCCCTCTCCCAAGGAAAAAGAGCTTCTATATATATATATTTTTTTAATGTTTATTTCTGAGAGAGAGAGAGAGAGAGGCAGTGTGAGGATCAGAGAGAGGAAGACACAGAATCTGAAACAGGCTCCAGGCTCTGAGCTAACTGTCAGCACAGAGCCCGACACAGGGCTTGAACCCATGAACTGTGAGATCATGACCTGAGCTTCAGTCAGACGCTTAACCGACTGAGCCACCCAGGCGCCCCAAAGAGCTTATATTTTTATAAGCTTTTCAAAAGGAGGACAGATAGCAGAACTATAGGGGGATGCATGCCAGTTTGAAATTTAAATTTGCTGTGCTTAGCCATATACAGCTATGTTTGTAATCATGAGCTTGCTCTGTTTTTTGGGAGGAGAGAAGTTATGTTTATCTTTTAATTAAGAAAACTTAGTAATGAAATTGTATTTCTGAGAGCAGATACTCTAAAGGTACTAAGTCCTAAAAGTAGGAAATTTGAGTATGCAATCAGTTCTTTTTTATGCTAGTGGAAATAAGTAGAGTAGATAACAGATTTATTTTAGATCTTGAAAAGGGCAATTTGTGGGTATATTTCTCTCCCTGGTTTTGGCTTTTTAGAGCAAGAAATAAGAATTTCTTTAGTTTCACACCAAGAGAACTTTAACCTAAATATTTCCAGGTTATTTGGAAACGTTTCCCTACCTGTTCTCCAGCTGCAGTAATTCACATATCACAGCCATTGCTAAGAGCCTGTATATAAGGGCACAAAGATACTAGAGAGAATGTCAGAATCATCCTATTTCTGGGGCGCCTGGGTGGCTTAGTTGGTTAAGCGTCTGACTTTCGCTTAGGTCATGATCTCGCGGTTCGTGGGTTCGAGCCCCGCGTCGGGCTCTGTGCTAACTGCCAGCTCAGAGCCTGGAGCCTGTTTCAGAGTCTGTGACTCCCTCTCTCTCTGACCCTCCCCTGCTCATGCTGTCTCTCTCTCTCTCTCTCCTAGAAATAAATAAAATATTAAAAAATTAAAAAATCATCCCATTTCTGTTTTAGTAGCTGTAGGTTAGAACCTAAATAAGATTATAGATAACCCAGGGCCAAATTTTAAAATCACTTGTGTAAGAAAGGTCTTTTTTCATAGCCTTCTTATTATCTTCATTAAAAAACATATATGTAGGGGCCCCTGGGTGGCTCAGTCTGACTTCAGCTCAGGTGGTTAAGTGTCTGACTTCAGCCCAGGTCATGATCTCACGGTTCGTGGGTTCAAGCCCCATGTCGGGCTCTGTGCTGCAGTGCAGAGCCTGGAGCCTGCTTCAGATTCTGTGTCTCCCTCTCTCTCTGACTCTACCTCCCTCACACTCTCTCTCTTAAAAATAAAATACACGTTAAAAAAATAATAAGATATGTAAAAAATGTAATCTAACACACGTGCATAAAAATGTATATATACATATATTTACACATGTATATTAACTAGCCAGTTCCTCACTTCCAAATGAGCTGTACTTTTAAATAATGTTTTATAAAACTTATGTGACTAAAATTTAATATTCTAAATAGTTTTTATACAAAAATTGCTCACTTTTTTTCCCCCTACGTCCTATTCTAAATGAGTTTGGAGGGGCATATTGTTTAAATAAGTCTTCTTTAATTAAAACATAATGAATAGTAATTTAATGATTTTCTTTTCTCATTGGGGGTTTTTGATAACTCTAAATCATGGTGGAACAGAAATTCACATAAGAACACAGGTAGGAAAGTGAGTCCATACACCATTGTTGAGTGTGATGATAGCAGATTGGTTATTTCCATGACAGGGGATAGGAAGTGTTTCACATGGTCTAGCTTCATCTGCACTCAGTTCTATTTTTGGTAATGTAGAGAATTGGAATTTGAGAGTTGTCCAAAAAATAAGTGGAATAGCTAGTTCTTTACAGGATTCTAAAATTCCTCAGGTATGAGATAGTTGGAGAAATTTTCTAAATAATGTGTTCAAGTCTAGGAATGAGATGAGACCTAAGATGCTATGAACATTTGTACATATTTTGACTATTTTAGTATTGAGTAGCCTCAGCAAAGAACATAACAGCTAAGAATATAAACTGGTTGTGATGTCATTAATGTTCTCAATAGGTCAGGAATTATGTACCACATTATTACTTCATTATAGTTCATAATTTGACTTTTAATTTGATGAGAGTAGTTTTATTTGCTTTATAAATGACCCATCTTCTATACCCATGAGTGAAATCCATAAAGCAAATTTATACTGGCTTAATATCATTTCGATAATGCCTAGAGAAAAGTAGGAAGTCTGACTTCTTAGACTTGTGCTATGACTGTTTGGGAGGCTGTCGATCATTTCCACACTTAATACAGTGATTAAGACTGCAGGGAATTCACCCTTGTATAGTCTGTTCTTCACAGCTTTTTAAGAATTCTTATTATATTTTCCATAGTTGATCTCCCATCTCTTTGAGACCCGGTGTTTTTAAGGCCTTTATAAGCTTGCAAGATTTCCACAGCAAAATTCTAAATGTCACTTCCACCCTACCTTACCCTAAACTATTATATCTGTCAGGTAAGCTATATATAATATATACAGAGAATGTACATATACGCTATATAGACACATAAAAACACACATAGGTAAGCTTATATATAAACTAATGTACAGGTCAGGCAATCTGCTGGGCTGTGAAGTAGTTGGAGCTCCGGAAAAGGTTAAATCTGCAGTAGTTATAGCTAAATAAAGACAACAGAGAGGGAGAGATGCAAATTAAGTTGTTTTGTATAAAAGACTCTGATGTAAGGCTTGTATTTATTGACTTAAAGTGTAATGACTAAGCGTTGACAAGTTTGTTTCTCCCACTTTTACTGTAGGGGAATTAATCCTATATTTTCACCTGTCGATATACTTCTTTATATTAAAGACTTACCTTGTAAGGGAATGTATTTAAATGATGTGATATATCTTCCTTTGGTCTTTGCTTTATACTTTCAGGGAGACTACATTTCAGATAACCATTAACATATGTTTTGATTTGAGATTTATTCAGAAAGAAACTTTTCTAGGCCTAAAAAATTTCATGAAATGTGGATTAAGATCTTGATTTTAACAGCGATTTTTTTGTTTTGTTTTGTTTTAGTTTACTGCTTTGATTTCATACGTTAACTCCAGGGTAAAAATACTCATTATATATTCAGATTTGTAGGGAGGAGTTATTTAAAAATAAGTTGTGGATTTTATCAAACTGGTAGTTTATTATGGAGAATTAATTGCAGTATTTTTTTCTCCATATGGAATTATGTAAACTGCTATTAGGGTAGTTTGAAATGCCTTTTTGCTTTATGCTTTTAGAGTACTTAGCATCTGTGCTATTCTAATAATAATTTGTATCTGAATCCCTTTTACCCCAGAGAGAGAGAGAGACATAAGCACTTAGAAAGAGGTTATAAAATGCACCAAAAGGATTAAAAGCATTGTTAACTGTAGTATATCATTAATCATTTTTTCAACTAAGCAAATTTGAACATGGATTGATTTCTTTACCTTCTATCTAAGCTCTACAGGCTTAAGAGTATCAGTTTAACATTGTTATATCTTTTCATTCCTCTGTGTCTTCCAGTACTTTCTCCACACAGGGCTTAGTATAATGTGAATTGGATTGGAATAGCTGTGTGTTGGACTATATCTGCTATATCTCTCTTTATAATTATTAAAATGAGGATTTAATTCATATTGTTTGCATTCATTGCTTGGGATGCTATTTAACTGTAAGGTGTTACATATTACCATACTGATCAAATGAAAGAAATATTTATTCATGAATTTGAACATGTATGAGAATAAATTGTATATTTCATGTTAATTTCGTTTTTTTTGGTATATTTCAGAATATATATATATATAATAAAAGTGATTTGTAAATGGTAAAACACATGCAGATATTACACAGTAATATTGTCCTAGCTCTTAAAACAAAGTAGCCCTAATTACTAGATGCCCACTTAGTTTTTCATATCACAAATACTTGTATGTGTGGGCTTGTTTTTAGTTCTGACATTTTACAATTTGTCCTTTGTTTACATGCAGCAAGGAGTTATGGGCGAAGACGAGGTAATTCATTTCTGTTTGCTATGGTTTAACTGTTTTTAATTGGGTTTTACTGATCAACTCTATAATTAGCCTAGATTTTTTTTATGCACTGTCTGAAAACTCACAGAAAAGTTATATTTTGATTTGCGCACTTGTCAAATTTTTGAATCTTATTATCTCTTTAACTTTAAAGCACATTTTCCTACTAATATGGTTGTTTGATAAATGTTTTCCTTTTAAACTGTCTAGATTTTAACATTTTAAAGTTATTTTTTATACCTTTTGAAATAAAGCTGCTGTTTATAGTTTGCTTAAGAAAAATGTTTAATGAATACTAGTGAAAGTGACATGCAATACGATTTTTCTACTCTCTAAATCTATGGCTGGTTGTCATTTCTATAGTATATAATTTACAACTCTAGTTTATTAGTTTTATGTTTGACCCAGTTGAAAATAAATACCAAATAGGCTTTTGTTAACACTGGTGTATAGAAATCATGTTGCTAACATTTCTCTGTGTCTTCTGAGAATATAATGCTTTCCTTCTCCCTCCCTACACCATGCAGGCACACTCAGTCTCGTTCACACACCCTTTCTCTCTCCCCCACAACAGTCTTCCTCTTTGGGTTCTTGCTATCTGAAGGACAAAACGAGAACTGTGAGATGCCGGACTACTAAACCTCTTTGGAAAGCAGCTGACAGTGTCTGTGGGTTAAACTTGGCTTCTCTTTTGTATGTGCAGAGAGACTGAGAGGGAGAAAAGTAGATGGGATGAGAAGAAGCAAAAGTAACTTTACACTACTAGCTTATCCTCTAAGTGTGCAATAATCACTATACTTCGAGAGCTGTCATAAGTAACAAAATGAGTGAAAAGGATTTTCCTTGACCCCTAAAATCCCCCTTGAGCCCTGGAGGATTGACTGTAATAATAGTGCCTTTTGATACATTTTATAAACGTGTGCCAATGCTTCACTGTCTTTTCATGTAGTCATGAGTACATGCACTTTGAAAACAAACAAGCTAAATCTTTTGACCACCGCTGATGACAGGAACGAGTATTCTATATTCTTAAGTGTATTTCTAGTTTTGTATTTCACACTGTCTGAATTTAACTTCATTTTTGGAATCTGGGTTTTTCCAATGCTTGACTAAATCTCTTGGTTCTTTAATTTTCTAATGAAAAAATTGTTGGATATAGAAACTCAGAACTCAGAAACTAAAGCTGAATTACTTCCTGAAGGTTGTTGTTAGCGACTGTGAAGAGTGGGGGAAGGTTAGAACTTTAGTACCTGTTTTCATGTCTGTGAACTATCCTGTCTCACTGTGCTTTTGTAATTGGCAGCTTCAGTCCTTTGGGGAAAACCCACTTACTAAGCTGTGATTTTTAGGTATTTTTGAAACTCTAGAGCAATTTAATTTAGGGCCTTTTTCTTTTATACACTTTTCATCTTTTAACCTTAGTGATTTATTGTTAATCTAAGTTGGCATACTCCAACGTAATATCATGACCTAGGAAATTCTCAGGAGCAAGGTATCAGAAAGTCCTATTACTGCTTATCTTCTTTTTTCTCAGTTCAATAATTGTAGACTATGATTATGATATTGAGAAAAAGCAAAATTTTCTGCTTTCAGATAGAAACTTATTACTGTTCCTTATAGCTCTTAGAGGATAGAGATCTATAAGACTTCCTCTACTTCGGGACTGCCTGCCAGATTTAGAAGAAAGAAGACTCTCACACAGTTCTAAGCCTTCTACAGAAGCTTTCTTTAGGATGGAACTGACTATTGTCACACTTATTTGGCTTAGTTTGGAGGAATAATGCCTGAATTTTCCTCTCAAATTATATGGCATTAGTAATTTTTTAGTTGGTTCTCTGAATATTCAGAGTCTGCTTTTAAAATTTCAATTTTGATGATCAAATGAAAAGTGTATCTATTAGAAATACCTATTGAGAAGGTTTATGTGAATTTGAAAGTACTTTGACACAGTACGTAATAAAACATAAAAAAAAAAAACAAAAAACCCACGCACATACCAAAGGAATGACTCAGAAAAGACTAGAAGTAGCCTGGCTCTCTTCCTATTTTCTACTCATTTTTCCCCCTTCTATGCTAGATACAATGCCATTATCACACTGATAACTTTTTAACTACCAAGATCCCCCTTTTATGGGGTTCGTGTTTAAGGTTTCATCCATCAAAGAAACTGTGTTTATTAATTTTATTTACTCATTTTTCCTTCTTAAAAAAAAAAGTCTTACACATATCTGATCTACTGCTCATGGACAATGAGTTGATACAATCCTTACCAAAAATAAGACCTCAATGTCTAACAGCATAGTAGTGGGTGAGCAGTATTATTTTTTGTAAGACATTTTGACTTTGTAGTCCACTTGGGGAAGAACTGTTTTTTCTTACTTGCCACCTTTGAGTCACCTTTAAGCCCAGGCACAGAGGAGCTGTTTTCATTTGAAAGATTTCCCACTGGACTACAGTCAAACCAAATTACTACCAAAATGACTTTATATGTTTTAATTTCCTTAATAATGTCAATAAGAACTTCACATTAAGCTGGTTCTAGATATTAGTATATGATATATACCTTAGGAACATTTAAAATTTAATTGTACTGGAAGTAATTAAGAAAGAGCAAATATTTCTTTCCCTGTTTTTCAGTTCAACAACCTGCCCCAACTCCTCTGTGTCTCTGTAGCCTGGGAGCCATAGAAAGTTCTACTTCAGAACTGCCTGGGGCCCAGGATTAGGAAGGAGAAAGACTCATATTGGAGGGGGGGGGTACTTTAATATATGGAAAACTATCTTTTGTATTTTATTGTCTGTTCAGCATTTCTTCCATTCTATTCTAAGAGTGAACTTACTGGTCTGGGGAATAGGGTGGGAGTGTGAAGACAGGTGTGAAGTGTAATTTAAGTTCTATCTCTGCACTTCAAATATTTTTATATTGCCATTTATTCCTTTCGTAAAGGATTAAAGGGCTACGGTGCTCCCAAAGAAACAAAAATATGTGGGCTGTTTTAAATAATAGAAATAGAGCCTGTTTTAGTTAATAGGACTAAACATTACAATGCAATATTTTCTAGCAGGTAATCCCAAAGCTTAAGTTAAAGCTTGTATGTGGAATGAAGTAGGAAAAGTTATTTTAAAGGGAATGAAATTATTGAAGCTCAGTGAGGTTGAATTGATTTATACTGTGTAGCCATTCAGATTTATGCACTGTAACAAGCAAGGAATTATAAATAATACAGTACACTATGTATTGTTTTAAAATTGACCCCTGGGTGTTCTGAATTGGTTAGATTTGAATCCATTTGACTCTTAAACAATCTTGTGAAGTAGTCTGAGTAAGGGTACAACCCCTAAATATCACTACTATCAAATCCTTGATTTTGTAATGAAATCAAGGCTGAAATTCTTCATCTTTGGTAAAAACTTTTGATAATTGTTAAAGAATGGGCAAAATCTCCGAAGCGTAAGCAAAAGCCAGAGTAATACTGTAAGACAGAGGTCAGCAAACTGGCCCACAGGCCAAACGTCCTGTTTTTATAAACAAAGTTTTATTAGAAAACAGCAGTGCCCATTCATTTACTTTTTGTGTGGTTGCTTTGGAGCTACAACGATGACAAAGTAGCATAGTTACAGCAGAGAATGTATGGCCCACAAACTCTAAAATGTGTTTTACTATCTGGCCCTTCACAGAAAAAAGTTGCTTACCCCTCCTTGAAGAGACTAATTCTGCCAACTCTACACCTATACCCAGCCAGACCAGTTTCTAAAAGAAACAAAATTTTAGTGAACTTATATATGGTCATACTAGATGTAATATGGTGTGTCTAGAAGTTAATTTACAAAGACATACTAGGTTTTAGTTGATTGTTAAAATTAAATCTCTTATCCATCCTCTATGTGAAAAGGATGAACCTATTATTGGGGCAAAATCTCTCTAGGTGATAAGGGTACCTTAATAGCTTCTTCCTCAGTTCTTTGGAAAAGCATGCCTGATCAGTGATTCTTTCTGATTAAACAGGTGGTGCTTGAGAAAGTGCAGTCTCAGACCTACTTCTGTTGTTGTGATAGTTTTTTAAAATCCTTTCATATTAAATAAAAATAATGCCATCACATTGGTAGATTTTCTACTCCAAAAGAGTGACTGCTATGATCTTAGAAGATGGAAAGAATATTCATATTCATCCTTAATGTATATAGCTTTGTTTTTTTAATTTTTAGAACAACAGTTAGTAAATAAAAGTATAGGATAACGACACATTGAGATCAAAGAATTATACTTGGGTTCAAGTTGTAAATTGCCTAATTTTGTACAAATGTTTTCCTTTTCTGCCTCCCCCTTTTTGATATGTTGAGAAATCTTTCTGTTCTGAACTTCCAAACTAAGATCACAATCTGAAAAGTCCATATAGCTGTGGTTTGGACATATGCACATAGCCAGCGGAGTAAAATTAGTAATTGCTTACAACTCCTCTAACAGCACATACCAGAAAATCCTGTACTGGGAGCTAACCATCAGTCTGTTATACAAACAGCCTAGTCATAATTTAGCCTTTAGCCCCATCTTCAGTTTAGGAAGCTCCTAATCTGGCTTTTATTATCGTGAGAAGGAAACATTATTACAGGAATATAGAAAAATCTCATGCAGTCTCCAGTCCTTTTTATTTAAAATATTTTGAAATGGGGGTGCTTGGGTGGCTCAGTCGGTTAAGCGTCTGACTCTGGCTCAGGTCATGGCCTAATGGTCCATGGGTTTGAGCCCCGCATCAGGCTCTGTGCTGACAGCTCAGAGCCTGAAGCCTGCTTTAGATTCTGTGTCTCCTCTCTCTGCCCCTCCCCTGCTCGTTCTCTGTCCTTGTCTGTTGCTCTCTGTCCCTCTAAAATAAACATTAAAAATTTTTTTTAATGTTGAAATGAGTAATTTGAATCATAATTGTCCAGATAACAAATGAGGTTCATATTTGAGGTAGTGGTTGTGTTTCTTTACTATAAAACCTTTGCCAATTTTCTGTTTGGGGAGAAGATATATTGTTAGTCTTGTGACAGGAATATAGATCCTATAACATTGCCTTCATGTTAGAAGGATTTTGGTGACCTGTTAAAGAGCTCTGGCAACATGGAAGCCATCTTAGACCCTTTCATTGGCAATGATTGGGAAACCTTCATTTATTCTTTTTTTCATCTCTTTCATATCTCATTCTCCTCTTACTACTTTCTCTGTAATCTTTATTGTATCTACTATTTTACCTTTCAGATTTTTATTGTACATTTTAGGTGACTAACTTACCATAAAGTATTTTACCTGAAATTAAGTAGTACTTTTAAGCACATAGTTAAGAATGTCTCTAGTTTTCTATATTTTACTTTTGCTCAAGCAAATATCTTCTACCTATAAAGCTTTTCCCCTCTTCTCTCCTGTACACTTTTCTAAAACTATCACATTCTTTGTAAATCTCTTAAAGAATTCTTAGATGCTCACTCTAATCTTGGTTGTACCTAACCTCATATTATATTATAGTAATTCTCATGTCTATATGCATGTATGTGTTATATATGTATATGTATATTGTAGACATATCTGGATGTATATACATTTTAAGTATATCTTTGTGTAACCATTCATCCTTGTTGCCTTGTACTATGAGTCAAGAATGTCATAACAATAGTTAGCGAATATTAATGGAGAGTTTGATATCAAGGTCCAATATGATTTCTAAAATAGGAAAAGAAAAGAAAAACCTACCCCTTCAAATAATGCAGTCTCATTACAGTTTAAAATTCTTTTGATGATAGACCTTATTGATCAATATCCTTACTTAGTTGCTGGTTTTAACAGCATGGAAATCACACCTTTAAGATTATTTCTCTGGAGGAAAAAAAAACACTTCTAATTACTGTGGTAAGAAGCTTAGGAACAACCATATCCAGCTCTTCTTTTAAAAAAACATTTGGGGCACCTGGGTAGCTCAGTCAGTTAAACGTCTGACTTTGGCTCAGGCATGATCTCACGGTTCATGGGTTTGAGCCCTGCATCTGGCTCTGTGCTGACAGGTGGGAGCCTGGATCCTGCTTCAGATTCTTTCTCTCTGCCCCTTCCCCACTTGGACTCTGTGTGTGTCTCTCTCTCTCAAAAATAAATAAAGATTAAAAAGGAATTTTTAATAAAAAAATAAAAGAAGAAAACATTTTAAAATTTCATAAGTAATTGCTTTTAGATACCTAAAAATTTCAGTCTAAAGGGAAATTGTAAGATTGTGTAGGATAGAAATTACGGTCAGTAGTTATTTCTTTCTTATTGGTGAATATACCAAAATTTGTCCATTAACCTATTGATAGGCATTTGAGTTGGTTTCCATTTTGACCTGTTGTAAATAAAATTACCATGAACATTTTTTACATCCTTTTTTTCTTTTCCTATGTTAAATGTGTTAGTGCATAAGCACTCATTTCTCTTGAATATATAACAGAATGAAATTGCTGGCTCATAGAATGAATGCATATTTAACTTTATTAGAAACTACAAGTAGTTTGCCAGGTTTATACTCCAACAGAGTTTAAGACTGACTTTGAACTGTCAGCTTTTGAATTTTACCTACTCTAATAGATATATTTGACGTCTCTAATCTTCATCTTCTTGATAACTAACGGTGTTGTGAAGCACCTTTTCATATGCTTATAACCCATTCCATTATATTCTTTTGTCAAGTTTCAGTACAAGTCTTTTGTCCATTTTTAATTCAGTGTGTCTTTTGTTCATTTCATTTAAGGGAGGTCTTTGTATATTTTGTCCTGTTTTCTGGTAGTTGCTTGTCTTTCCACTTTACTAACACTGTCTTTTAATAAACAGCAAAATACTTAATTTTGATGGAAGTCCATTTTTTTCTTTTATCTTTAGTTCCTTTTAATCCTAAGAAATTATTGCCTATCCCCAAATATCTTGAAGAAATTTTAGAAACTTTATTGTTTTATCTTTCACATTTAAATCAGTGATCCTTCTTGAATTTATTTTTGGTATGGTGTGAGAATAGGGATCAAGGTTTCTTCTCCCCTTCCCCCCCCCCCCCCACTGGATATCCATCCATTGGTTCACCACCATTTTTTTAATGTTTATTTTTATGAGAGAGAGTGTGAGCAGGGGAGGTTCAGAGAGGGGGAAACACAGAATTGGAAGCAGACTTCAGACCCTGAGCTGTCAGCACAGAGCTCAATGCGGGGCTCGAACTCCCAAACCATGAAGTCATGACCTGAGCCAAAGTCAGATGCTTAACCAACTGACCCACCCAGGTGCCCCTGTTCACCACCATTTATTGAAAAAAGTCTTCCTTTCCACCTTAAACTGCATGGAGACTTTTGAAAACATAAAATGACTATAAATGTGTGGGTCTGTTTCTTGACTCTATTTTGTTATAGTTAGCTATTTGCCTATCTTAAGTGTTATATTCCTTTAAAAAAAAAAAAAAAACTTTTTTAACGTTTAGTTTATTCTTCAGAGACAGAGCGCAAGCAGGGAAGGGGCAGAGAGAGAAGGAGACATAGAATCCAAAGCAGGCTCCAGGCTCTGAGCTGTCAGCACAGAGCCAGACATAGGATCGAACCCACGAACCACAAAATCATGACCTCAGCAGAAGTCAGATGCTTAACTGACTGAGCCACCAATGCGCTCCCATAAGTGTTACATTGTTAATAATCATAGCTGATCAGTAAATCTTGAAATCTGGCCATATAATCCTCTGACTTTGTTCTTTTGTGTGATTTTTTAAAAACTGTTTTGAATCTTTGATTTATCATAAATTTCAAATCTTGCTTGAGAGTTTCTAGAAGACAAAATGTGCTTGGATTTTTAATGACATTGTATGAAATCTATACATAAGACATTTGTAGAGAATTTACATTTCACATGTTGATTTCTTCTCTCTATTCATTTATTTCAGTCTTGTAGAACTTCTGAGCAAATTTTTCTTTTCAGTGTAAAGCTCTTACATATACTTTGTTTAATTTATTCCCGGGTATTTGATGAGTTTTTATGGCATAAGGAATGGCACTATTTTAAACATTTTCCCTATTATTACTGTCATCTGGAAATAAATTGATTTTTGTGGGGCGCCTGGGTGGCTCAGTCGGTTAGGCATCCGACTTCAGCTCAGGTCATGATCTCATGGTTCGTGTGTTTGAGCCCCGTGTCGGGCTCTGTGCTGATGGCTAGCTCAGAGCCTGGAGCCTGTTTCGGATTCTGTATCTCCCTCTCTCTCTCTCTCCCTCTCTCTCTCTGACCCTCCCCTGTTCATGCTTTCTCTCTCAGAAATAAATAAAACATTAAAAAAAATTTTCATAAATTGATGTTTGTGTGTTGATTTTGTCCTGTAGCTAAATGAACTTATTTCTAGAAGTTTGAGTCTTTTGAATTCTCCATATAAAATCATATTCTTAACACAGTTTTACTTTTTCCTCACGAGCATTAGACACTTTATTTTTTTCATCTTCTTGCACTAGTTCTACTGCCAGTATAATGCTGAATATAAATAGTGAACAGCCTTCCAGACCTCAGGGGGAAAGCATTTAGAGTTTATCATTAAAGATGTAAACTGTGGGTTTTCAGTGCTTTTTATCAGATTGTGGAAATTCTTGCCTCTTCCTAGTTTGCTGGGCACATTTTTTACATCTGGGGAAATGATTGTTTGATATTTCTATTTCCTTCTGTTAATATGAATTACAGTAATTGATTTTCAAATGCCAATCAATCTTATATCGCTGAGACAAACTCCACTTAATCATGATATAGGTTTCATTTTCATGTATTTCTGGATTCAATCTGTGAATATTTTCTTTACAATTTTTGCCTGCTGTGTTCATGATGTATAGTTTCCTTGTAACGTTCTAGCCAGGTTTTTACTATCAAGGTTGCAAAACTAGTTAGGAAGTTTAGACGTTTATGTACACAGGCTCCCGGTTGGGTGATGTCCCCTTTTTCATGCTTAGTATTCGTAACTTGAGTTTTCTTCTTTTTCTTGATGAACTTGATAAGCTTTTCTTAGAAGTAAATCAATTTTATGTTTTTGAAGAGCCATTTTTTCTCTTTGTTGACTTGCTTTCATGTTAGTCTATGTTTTATGTCATTAAACTTTATTTTTTTATTTCCTTCATCTTACTCTCTTCGTATTTAATTGGCTATTCTTTTTCTGTCTTCTTGTGACAGAAACTAGAATTATTTTAACCATTTCTTATTTTCTAACATGCATGTAAAAGTAGAAGCTTTTCTGTAAATATGGCAATTTTCCTCTGAATATATAGCTTTTGCTGCATCCCACAAATTATATGCTGTGTTTTCATTATCATTCAGCTTCATTCTTTTGAAGTGTAGGAACCTGAAAATACCTCCCAGTTTCAGAGCAAAAAAGGAGAAAGCTAATTGAATTTTGGTTGAAAACCGTTGCAAGTATTTTAGTCCAAATTATTTGATAATCAAATTTTACTTCTCTCAAGAGCAAACATACTTCTGACTTTATTGTCATTCTCATGCACTAAATGTAGGAGTGTGTCATTCTCAGCACATTTATAGTGTACTGTATGTGAAGTAAGTCATTACTTAGTGGTTCTTCTTTTAGAGTTGTGTAAATTAGGTTATAGGGAAAGATATTGGCAAGATAAAACATGACATTTTGGGGGAACCTGGGAGACTCAGTTGAGTGTCAGACCTGACCTCAGGTCATGATCTCGCAGTTTGGGAGTTTGAGCCCTGTGTTGGGCTCTGTGCTAACAGCTCCCAGCCTGGAGTGTACTTCGAATTCTGTGGCTCCATCTCTCTCTTTCCCTCTCCCACTCATGCTCTATCTCTCTCTTAAAAATAAACGCTTAAAAAAAAAATTTTAGGTGATATTTTTGTTGCTGATGTATATACTCAGTTAACTCCTCTTTTAAATGAGATTTAATTCCATAGCTTTTATTGCTTCTAGAAAGAAAATGGTTATGATTTTCTAGCAATGAAGGTTCTTATTAATATGTGTAATATTTTCTTAGCCTTTCTATTACATCCTTTGTTTAGGTGAGCTTTGGTTTCTAGATTTTAGACATAGATTATAGATTTTTGATATTTGTTTTACTAACTATTATTTATTGTAGGTAAAATGATATTATATTTTGTAATACAGAATCATTGTTAAATGCAGTTATAATAGGAATATGCTTACAATATTACAGTTAACACACAAAAGATTAAATCCTTTTTGGGTCATGACCTCTCTTGTAGTATTTCCTTTGTCACTATACTTAACATTTTGATTTAGACTCTAAATATTTATGATCTGTGTTTTTTCTCAAGATAAAAATTTATTAGACTGCTTATCATATTCATGGGACTGCTAAATTCATATGTGTGTTAGGGTACTTTAAAGTGAAATAATTTCCAATGTATTGGCATGTCTGAAATAAGAATAAAATCCAGATTTGTAATTTTTTTAACTAAAAACTAATTAATATACATGTTTTTCTGCCTCATTCCTTTTAAAATAGAATTATTGAAGTCCACCTTAGAAGTTGAACCAGTTATAATATTATTTGTAATGGATCTGATGTTTATTTTGTTAGATAAAGGAATTAGATAAAATACTTTTGAAGGGCTTTCTTTCTGTTGATCACATAGACTATTGACATTTGTTTTTCATTGACCCTTATTTCCAACAGCAAAGGTATTGGAGAAGTTAATTATTCACTCAGTGAACATGGGCATCTTTCAGAACCTTTTATTTAAATTGAAATTGAGTGTGTGCAATAATTTCTTATTCCTATACAAATAAGGCCTTTCTACCTGGTTTTGATATTAAAAACTTCAAATTCTTATTTCCATCATCCAGCCAGCTATAGTTCACAGGCACACGAGTCCCCTTCTCATCCCATCTTCCAGTCTCTGCAGGCCATCACATTTCATATTGTCTTTGTTTATTATCACTTGCACTGTTATGTGTGTTATTCAAGATGATGATATACTGACTTTTTTTTAAGTTTATTTATTTTGAGAGAGAAAGGAGAGGGAGAAGGGAGAGCCAGAGAAAGAGGGAAAGAGAGAATCCCAAGCAGGCTCTGCACTGTCAGCACAGAGCCCAGTGCAGGGCTAGATCTCACGAGTAGTGACATTATGACCTGAGTCGAAATGAAGAGTTGGACACTTAGCTGAATAAGCCACCTAGACTCCCTCTTTAATGTCGTTTTAATGTTGAATATTACTTGTCTGTATTAAGGCACAGTGCTACAGATTCTATTCATTGTTTCTTCATCCAAAAAAAAAAGAACAAGAAAGCAAAAAACAAAAAAATCCTTTCGTTCCATCTTGAAAGAAAAACAATTTGTCTGCATTCTTATTTTCTCTTTTTCCTTCTCTAATAAACTTCCAAAGAATCATCTTTTGATGTCTTTACTTTATAAAATTCCACGTGCAGCATGACTCCCCTCCAACTTCACTAAAATTGCTTGTCTTCAAAGATCATGCATTTCTTCAAACACAGTTGTCATTTTTTAAAATTATGTTAACATCTCATGTTGTTACTTCATTGCTCTTTTTTTTTTTTTTTTTTTGAGCATTGATCACATTTTTCTTTGGAACTCTGTTATAATAATACTTTGGCTTCCCTCATACTTTTCTTACCAATCCTTTCTCAAGCTCCTTGAATGTTCTCTCACTTCCCCAAGGAACTACCCTCATCCTTTGTCTCTGGAGTTTTCATCAGTGATACTACAAAGAACTTTAACCTGTCACCTTTATAAGGTTGACTCTCGACTCTCGAAAATGTGGCTTATTTCCTTTCTCCACTCCATTTGCATCCTCCCACCTTACTTTTAATGCTGAACATCCTCTCATCATATGAAGCTGCACATAGCGACCCTTTCTTTTTCTTCCTTCTTTCAAGGTTTCATCTTTATTCCAGTGTGTTGACATACAGTGTCAATATTAATTTCAGGAGTAGAATTTAGTAGCTCATCACTTATATACAGCAACCAATATTCATCATTCCAAGTGCCCTCCTTAATGCCCATCACACATGTTCATCGCCCCACCCCCCTGCCCTCCAGCAACCCTCAGTTTGTTCTCTCTAGTTTCTTGGTTTGCCTCTCCCTTTTTTCCCCTTTGCTCATTTGTTTTGTTCGTTAAATTTCACATATCTGTGAAATCATATGGTATTTGTCTTTCTCTGCTTTATTTCACTTAGCATAATACTCTCTAGCTCCATCCACGTCATGGCAAATGGCAAGACTTCATTCTTTTTTTATGGCTGAGTAGTATGCCATGGTATATGTATATCATATGCACTTTATACATTCATCAGTCAGTGGACATTTTGGGCTCTTTCCATAATTTGGCTATTGTTGATAGTGCTGCTATAAATATTGGAGTGCATGTGACCCTTCGAATCCATATTTTTTATCCTTTGTGTAAATACCGCATAATTGCTAGATCATAGGGTAGTTCTATTTTAGTTTCTTGCGGAACCTCCACAGTTTTCTAGACGGGTGCACCAGTTTGCATTCCCACCAACAGTGTAAGTGGGTTCTCCTTTCTCCTCATTCTCACCAACAACTGTTGTTTCCTGTGTTGTTAATTTTAGTCATTTTGACAGGTGTGAGGTGATATCTCATTGTAGTTTTGATCTGTATTTCCCTGATGACGAGTGATGTTGAGTATCTTTTCATGTGTCTGTTAGCCATATGGATGTCTTCTTTGGAAGCATATCTATTCACGTGTTCTGCCCATTTTTTTAAACTGGATTGTTTGACTTTTGCATGTTCAGTTTGATAAGTTCTTTATAGATTTTAGATATTCACTTTTTATCAAATACGTCATTTGCAAATATCTTCTCCAGTTTAGTAGTTGCCATTTAGTTTTGGTGGTTGTTTCCTTCCATATCTATCCTTTTTTATACCAGCTTTTGGTCTTTATTGTCCTTATATTTAGTTAATGATTCTTATCATTCATGTTCTAACATCTTCTTTTAGTTCCTCCTTTCCATTATTTTTCTCTGTTTTGTTTCCCAGATATCTGCTGTTTGCTGTTACAGTATCTCCCCTGTCCTTCCTCCCTGATCCACTCATTTTTAACCACTTTAACCACATTTGCTGTAAGTTTTCCTACAGCCCCAGAAAAGTTCTCTTGCTTAAGCCCCTTTATCCAGTTTTTTGTTTTAATCACCCACTAAATAAAACCTCTCCTTCAACCTGACATTCAAAGCTAAGTATTCTGGCTAGTCTCAAAACTGTTTTCTTACCTTTACTCTCCCTATTTCCAACATGTAGTAGTCAACCTTGACTACTCCCTATTTCTTAAGTAAATTCACAAATTTTCTCCTTTCTATTATGTTTCTCCTTCCACTTGGAAAATTTACTCAAAACCATGTTCTAACGAATATTTCTACTTAGAAATATCTTACTCTCTCTCGTGCACTCAGTAAATACCACTGCCTTTCCCTTTTTTCCACAATTGCTATCCAGTTTCATTTAAGGATTTAAGAAATTACCCAGTTATTAGCCAGATTACTCCCTTCCTCCAGCAAACTTCCTCTGAAATACTTTGAAGCTTTCTTATAGATATGTGCCATTATTATATGTGTAGATCTCTTCTTTTCAAAATGTACATTCTCTGAGAGGAGGAGACTATATTTTATTAGGTCATTTTATTTTTTTGATCCCCATGGAGTCTAGCATCAGGATTGCTGTGCAGTAGAGGGTTAGACAGGATGTGCCCTATATAAAGGGTGCACCCCTGAAGGGTGGGCTCAGATGAGGACCAGAGGCCTAGAGGGGATGCCTTTTTCTGTTTTTCACATGTGCAGAAGCCCTGTCTACCCTCTTATATAATTGTCACATGTGTAATCAATTAATTCCAAACCTTATATGCAAGTCTTCTTGTTGCCTTGTCCTTACTGTAGTCTGCAAGTGGCTTTTTATTATGTCTTCTTATCTATTTAGTCTGTGCCATTTCCTCTCTGCCACCAATTTCTCAAAGGTTTCTCCTGTTACACATCCAGTTTAACCATCCCCATACATCAGATTCCTGCTGCTTTCCATAAAAAATTGAAGTGATCTAGTGTTTGCAGTATAATTGTTGTCATATGACTATGTTTACTTCTGAGTCATTCTTCAGACTGCTTCTCTTTTGAATCCAGGTAATTAAAACCTTAAACTATCTGAATTTCCCTTATTTTGTTTATGCCTATGTCACCTTCATTTTTTAATCCTTTGAATTTGTCATTCCTGCCTTTATGCTTGACTTTGTCATTTCTTTATATCTAAGATTCAAGTTATATTTCTTCTTATATTTTAGGTCGTTCTTCCCTCTTTCCAATAGATGATGGTCTCCTTGATGATGGTCATAATGATCAAGTTGGGGTTTTAAATTCCCCCACATGTTACTCAGCTCATCAAAATGGAGAACGAATAGAACGCTTCTCTCGAAAAGTTTTTGTTGGTGGTCTTCCTCCAGATATTGATGAAGGTAGGGTGACGATTTGAATTTAAAACAGATAAACAAACAGCTAAAATACGATGTGTGAATGGGTATATATAATTTTTTACCTCTAGAGATTTTCATTCAGAATCATCTCTGTTTAAATATTTTATCACTTGCTGAAATGTGAAATCGGTAATTGGACCCACTTAAAGTTTTATTCTTTGTCTGTTAAAATGTATATTGTTACTGTGAGCATTCTTTTTTTGTAAATAAGATTGTCATACAAAAATATTTTCTTATAAAACTTAAAACCTTTTGTATTGCCATAATACAACACACATGAAATAAAGGTAACCATGAAACTCTTCCTGCAGGGTGTGATAGTCAAAAGTTTAATTCCTTTAAGGATGAACAGACTCTTAGAAACAGATAAGAAAGAGGCAATAAAACCCCAAAGGGTAATGGAAACAGTATAAACAGGAAATTCAGGTTATATGAAGGCATGTATTAACATGTGTAAAAAATACTCATGTGTAATAAAAATAAAAGAAAATAATTCAAGGTATAGATTTAAAAATACTGAAACTGTCTAATGTTTGTGAGGTTGTGGAAAATTGGCCACTCTTATTCCCAACTAATAGGATATTGCTACACTTTGAGAAATTTTTCAGTTATGATTCAATATCCACAAACTTACTCTAAGGACTAATTAGTATAATAAGGTTTTCATGTGATGAAATAACCTAGACCATATCATTGGATTTGACCTATGTGTCAGTGTCAGACCTTAGTATTTTAGGAGTATGATAACTTTACATGTCTTGTTTGAGCAGAACTTTTCTTTCCCTATAAGATTTTACTTACCAAGCAGTAGCAGTCTCTTTATTTAACTTGATATGCTGTTGGCATGGTTTTCAAGGTAGTACTATTTATGGTTTGGTGTACTAAAATCCATTAGTATCCAGGCAATGTTATATAAAATTTTAAAACTCATACTGAATTGACTGCTCTGGCCAATGTGCTGCTTATAAATGAATTTATTTTGACTAAAATAGCTATTTAGTTCATGTATCCTTTTAGTAAGGATATTAGCTATGTTTCAAATTTTCATATTCTAGTTTATCTTAGGCTACTTGGTGCTTTCAAATATTAAATCTTTAACTTATACAGGATTTTTTTTAGAATGAACCATTAATACTAATTCCTAATGCATATTATTGTACTTTTTTAAGATGAAATAACTGCTAGCTTCAGAAGATTTGGGCCTTTGGTAGTAGATTGGCCTCATAAAGCAGAAAGCAAGTCCTATTTTCCACCAAAAGGTAAGAATTTGTATTGTAAATATTTTCTAGGGAATCAGTTTTATGAGAGCAGATAAGATATTGTCAATTACTTTGTGTTTCCTTTTAGAATTGAATATCCCTACACCTTTATATAAAACTAATAGAGTAATTTGTGAAAGCTGGTTATGTGTCAGGTGAGAAAGAATGGTCCTGGGGACTTTCCTTGTTTCCCTTTCAGCCAGTCAGGAATCATAAGACATTTGTTATGCTATTATATAAGGATATAATGGTTTGACAGTGATTCCAAAGACTCAAATCAGTGAATGTTTGAGTAATTTCTCCATCTGAAGCATCCTTCTAAGTAACTTGGGTACAGACATATAAAAAATGTGTTCCTCTACACAGTGAAATTGAAATCTATGTGAAGTGAGAAAAAATGTGTATAAACACATGAATAGTATAAATACTGCAAGATTTACTCAAGTGTTCCAAATTAGAGCAGATAACAACAGAGTAATACTCTGTTGGTGAATTTAGCAAAAGGAGAAAGTGTCTGCTCCAGAAACCCCATTATATGAAGAGATCACATGTGAGGAGGATACCTGGTTGAGCTAGTGACTTACTGCTAGGATCTGCCCGTGATGAGCAGGGAGGGGAGGGGAGAATTCAACATGAATCCAGTCAGGTTGCTAATGGCAGATTCTCTGAAGGTGAATAAAATGAAAGAGGGAAGTTGAGAAACGAAGACTTTTCTTTGAACAACATTGAAATACAATTTTAGGGGGAAAAACACTATCTTTCTCATGGCTGGATGAATTTTCAAGCCTGGAAAAGAGACTCCAGTAAACGTGTTAAATGGTCTGATTTTGGCTCTGGGAAAGGAAACATGTTAGATTAGTTACTGGCATATAAAAACTAGTTAAAGATTTCTGGTAATGAACTATATGGGCCATCTCCACTTTTTGTCACTGAGAAGTCTAGAACCTCCGTCACTAGTTCATGTAGATTTTTAGAGAAATGAAATAATTAAGTGATTCTTGTTTTACATCTTAAGATCTTAAAGAATCAAGAGTATCTTTTGAGTAGGGATTCTGAATCCCAGGCCACTCTAAGAATCTGATTAAAGCAATGTACCTTTTTCTATGTAAGCCTAAATTTTCACCCAGTTTTGGAGTTTACTGTACTTGGAGGTCCTGATGCTTGTTTTAGAAAGAAAATTAACTTCATATAGATCTAGACGTTCATTTGTTAGCTGAGTTGTAATCTGTTGTTGTCCATTGTTTTACTCCCTTGTCCTTTTATAAAACTTAACTGAGTGTTCAACAAAAATGCCAGTTAGTTTCCAGTGTTCTGCCTATGTTACCACTACCATGGCCCACTTCAAGAATGTGACTAGTCTGTCCATACCTCTGGCTAGCTCCAGTTTTTCTCCCACAGTACAGCTAGAATAATCTTCCTGAAAACTCATCTAATAGTGCTATTCCCTTGACCCTTGACTTAAAACCCTTCAGTGGTTTCTTTTATTGTTAGAAAAAAGGCAAAAATGCATTTGCCCTGCCCAGCCTCCCTATTTCTCTAGTTTCTTCTACCACTGTTGGCTTCTGTCTCCCATCTGGTTCTAAAAACTTGTACTTTTTTCCTCAGGGCCCTTATGTATGATGTTGTCTCTCCCTGAAAGCTCTTCTCGTGGGTCTTTATCTACTTACTCCCTGCTCAGCTCAGTTTAAATATTGGCTGCTCACAGGAAACTTTCAGGACCCACCTAACAGCTCACATCCTCCTGTCTTAGGCTCTCCCAGTACTGCTCAGTCCTTTCATACCACTAGTCAAAGCTGCAGTGATTTTGCAAATCCGTGACAATTTTACTAATATCCAATTCTTGCCTTAGTCTATAGGACTATGCCTTTAGTTATCTTTGTATTCTTGGTAATTCACACAATGATAATTGACTAACAAATGATATAAACAACAATAAATAACTGTAGAATAGAGAGAGTCCTTTGACCTGAAGTAGGTAATTAAGGCCTCACTGAGAAGTTTTGAAGAAAATCTAAAGGTAGACATCAAGGAATTGAACAACGTTCCAGAAAGGAATTGAAATACAGTTTAGAAAGGAAGGAGAATTGCTTTTTGTGGAGACAGGAGTACATTTTTGCCTGAGCTTCTTTTTCATATAACAGGATAGTGGACTCTAAGCCTGGAGAGAGGCGTTGTCACAAGTCTAATCCAACTGAATAGTTGCTGTCCTTGTTGCTCTTGTTGCCATTGTCATTGTCGTTGTGGTTTTTGTGGTGATGGTTGGTTTATTTTCTGAAACTGGAAAGCAAAACAAAACAAAACTCAAAAATGTAGCACTGGCAAATCACAGTTCTTTTGGTACAACTGTAGTTATTTGTCATCACCAAAGACCAGCGTTCCCAAGCCTTGTTCTCTCAGCAGTGTTGTCATTGCTGTAATTCATTTTCCATGGTTTGGAAAACACTGATATTCCAGTTAGCGAAGCTGCCTTGTAATTAAGGCAGCACCATGAGCCCTTGGATAGAGCCACATATGTACATGTGTTTCCTTTACAGTGAATGAGGCTCACCCTATGTGGGTATTAACTCACTGTATAGTATGTGTTTGGTAGGAGTATTTTAATACTAAAGGCTTTGCTTTAGCTAGATCATAAATTACTTGCCACACTGCTTAATTAGTTTTGTGATGCAAAAATTTCTTCCCTAATAATCAGGCAAATAATTAAGCAATATTAAGAACACTGAATGTAAAGTATTTCTTTAAAACTAAGTAAAATGAAAATATTAATATCAAAATTTAATATCACAAATCTTAACATTAAAAATACTGAAATTAAAATACGATTTTAGTAAATTGGTCTTATAACCTCTCAATTATTACAAAAGCTATAACTCTCAAATTTAACTTAGCTCGTATCAAAATTAAATAAAGCCTTCACTTTAAACCAGTTTTCATTTTTTATTTTCTCAAGTACATTTAAATTATTTCTAGCAAATGAAAAGGTCTGAGATGTTTTTTTTTTTTAATCTTGCATAATCAGGTCTTTGGAAGTTTCTATTTGCATAGGTTAGTTTGATGACTTATTTATGCAATCAGGTATTATAATTTTATTAAAATGAAGCACTTTTGTGTCACATCTGACCTTTGTGGCAATTACAGCCATTGTTGGCAATAAAGATGTGTGTTTTTATTTCAACGTAAAACATGACCTCACAGTTACCATTCTTTGTATGATGGAACAGATGTGCATGGCCTCCTGATGATTTCTTCATATTGGAACCAGATTACAGTTCTCTAGGTTCGTTTGCATAGAAATCTTACCAAGGCAAAGAAGTGTTTTTGGTCATTTAGTTCTCAACTTCTAGTAATCATGTAATGGTGAATTTGCAGTGTAAATTTTGGTACCTTCTTTTTATGATGAAATCTGTTCTGCTTAAAGATTGACCACTAGTTATCACAAAAAGAAGAGGAAGGGCATGTTTCCCAAAGGTAGAGGAAACTAAGCAAGAGCTTGGATCCAAAGTCCAAACATAGTCTCCAGACTATTTGAAAGGAGTGTCACTCCTCATCCAACTTGAGGCTTGATTTAAAGTTCTAACCCACGCCGAAGGAACCCATTTCATTACACCTCCTGAAGACAGTTTTCTTAGTATTCGAAGTGGTCTCGCTGACTGTGGACTTTTTCTCCTGCTAAGGGAAATTCGTGGGCCTTTCCAAGTATACGTTAGTCCCAAGTATGCTCCAGAACGTGTCTTACCCTGAGGGCATTGATAAGAATCTTCAGCTTCTAATATTCTCAATGTGTTAATCTTGCCAAGTTCTTTTTTTTTTTAACTTTTTTTTTTTTTTTTTTTGAGAGAGAGCGACAGAGCATGAGAGGGGGAGGGGCAGAGAGAGAGGGAGACACAGAATCCAAAGCAGGCTCCAGGCTCTGGGCTGTCCGCACAGAGCCTGATGTTGGGGTCAGACCCACAAGCTGTGATGAGATCATGACCTCAGCCAAAGTCAGATGCTTAACCGACTAAGCTACGCAGGTGCCCCACTTGCTAAGTTCTTTAAGAAGACAGTATGATGTGGGGGCTGTCCCGGGTTTGAAATTATTCCACCAGCTACTTGCTTATGTGACTAACCTTGGGCAAGTAATTTAGACTTGTTGTGAGAATCATATGACATAATTATGTAAAGTTCTTAGCACAGTATTGATAGCGACCACTCTATAGAAGATAGCTAATTAATGAGTATCTGTTTTTGTATGTATTCCATAGGATATCATGTTCTCCTTATAGAAAGTGTGATGGTTCTAGTTCTGTTTGACAGTTAATTTTTTTATTTCCAGTAACACGTATTTTCCAAACCGTACTGAAATTTGGGGTGAAATCACTTACGTTAACATAATTGTCCTATTTTTAATGGTTTTTACAGGCTATGCATTCCTTCTCTTTCAAGAAGAGAGCTCAGTTCAGGCACTGATTGATGCTTGTATTGAAGAGGATGGAAAACTCTATCTGTGTGTTTCCAGCCCCACCATCAAGGATAAACCAGTAAGTAAATACTATTTGAACTTTAGGCTACAAGTGCAAGTTTACCAAAAACTGTTTTGAGATCATTGTTAATGATAAAAAAAAAAAAAAAAAGTTAAACTGCCATGTTAAGGGTTATGTTTTTGAAAATCTGGGTAATTTTTAGTATCTAGATTTAAAAAATAAATGTTTTGAAATCCAGCTATCCAAACTTGTGAAAAATAAAAGGGCAGCTGTTAACTGGCACAAAGCAGCATAAGCTATCGAGGGAATAAGACCCATTGCAGTAATGTGATTTTCTTCATAGGTTCAGATCCGTCCTTGGAATTTAAGTGACAGTGATTTTGTGATGGATGGTTCTCAGCCTTTGGATCCTCGAAAAACAATTTTTGTTGGAGGTGTTCCTAGGCCATTAAGGGCTGGTAAGTAGAACGTTAAAAATGCGGCTTCTTTAAAAAATTTTTTTTTTATTATGAATTCAGTAAACATCTGGGAGCTGTTGTATACATGGCACTATTGGGTGGGCAGGGGGCAGATTCCTCATGTTCCAGTAGTTGCTCACTACAGAATTCTCAGAAGCATTCTTGAAACCATCAAGTCACTGGAGAAGTGGACATTTATCTATCAATATTAATAGTTAACTCCAAACAGACTCTATAAGAAGAATCAAAATGCTTCTGACTTCTTAAGTGTAATTCTCTAAGATAGAAGAATTTGAGGTCTGTTTGTTTTATGTGGGTTGATTCGGATATCTGAAGAAATACGGGATTTTTGAAAATAGTGTTTTGATAAGTAATAAACTTCTGTTTATCAGTAACCAGGAACTAGACTTTTAGCAGAAGATGTCAAATAGGAACATAATTATAGACATCAATGCCCACCATACAAGCATTTTCTGTGATCCCATATGCCCTGTGAAGTGTGTTAGTGCGTTCCACCACTGAGAACGTCCTCTTCCAGTATAGGAGATGCATGTTAAAAGAACCATTCACACATGTAAATACTTACAGAACATAACTGCTACAAAGAAAGACCACAGAGAATACAGAAGAGCATATAGCCCGGGAATGTGGTGCAATCTGATCTTTAAGAGACACTTGTATTTTAGCTGGCCTACAAGAACGGAAGGAGAAGAGTCGAAGTGGCAGGAGGGTTGTGAAGACTGTGTTTCACACAAAGGGAACAGCATGTTCAAAGATCATTAGTGGAGGGAAGCAGAATGCATTGGAGGAACTGAAAGAAGCCCAAAGTGGCTGACTAGGGGTGTAAGGAAGGAGGGGACAGACACAAAGGCATTGAGAATGTGAATAGGAATCTGGTCCTACAAGTTTAATAAGCTGATTAGGCATTATCCTCAGAGCCAGGGGAAACCAATGAAGAGTTTTAGATAAGTAGCTCGAGATACATTTTGGGGGCAGCTGAGCTGGGAGTAGATACTGGTAGATGATGTTAGAATCCCACCTTTGTGGGACAGGAGACAGATAATGGGAGCTTGGATAGGAGGTGGCAATGGTGAGAGATCAGAATGCACGCATGTTCATGTTCATTTGTGAGGTAAACACAAAGGCTGACTCTCAGCTTTCAGTCTTCAGCCACTACGTAGATAGTGAAATAGAGAACACTGAGAAGGAAGATTGTGGTCTTGGTTTTGAAAGCAAGTGTGTGGTACCATTTAGAGCTAAGTAGAAATTTCGGTACAGCCATTTGTATCTGATATCTTTTTTAAAAGAATTACTCTTGCTGCTGTTTTTAAAATAAATTTTGAGGGGGCTTGCTACTGTTTTGACTGTAAATCAAAAAGCAAAGAGATAAGGCTATTCCCACGATCCAGAGAGAAAATAATAATAGCTTGGAACAGGATGTTAGTGATGGAGATGAGATTGGATTTTAGATATGTCTTGAAAATCAAATTCATAGGATTACATGTACAGTGGGGAAAAAAGAAAATAGGATGAAACCAAGGCTCTTGGCAACTTCATCTTTTGTATTGCTTACCAGCTGAGTCAGCAAAAACTCATTGGAGCAGATTTAATGGCATGGGGGAATATCAGGAGTGCCATTTTGAACATACTGTATGATAAGGTCTGTTAAATGTCAATATGAGTTGTCCATGAGATGGTTGCATAAATGAGTTTGGAGTCCAGAGAAGAGGCCTGGGCTGGATATAGGAATTTAGGAGCTGGAATCCCATAGATGGTATTTAAAGCCATGACACAGGATGAAGCCACCAAAGCCACAAGCATAGAGAGAAATCCATGCACTGAAACTTAGGGTACTCTGACATTGAAAAGTCAAGGAGTGGAGGAGGAACCAGCAAGAAAGACTAAGAAGGAATTACAGTGAGGTCAGGAGGAAATTAGTGGAATAATGTCCTGGAAGCCGGATAGAGAAATAATTTCAGGGAGAAGGAAGAGTTTAACTATGTTCAGTGCTGCTTCCAGGTAGACTGACCATTGTACTTGGCAATGGCATGAGCGATTAAAATGGATTCATGGGGTTAAAGTCTGGTTATAAAGGGATGAACAAGGAATGGAAAGAGAGGGATTGGGTAGTATGAGAAAAGAAATAGCAGTTTGGCTCTAAAGGGGAGGGAGCGTAAAAACTAAGCACTCACTGAGAAAGAGAAAAATAGAGTTAAGAGATTTTTTTTTAAAAGATGGGGAATAACCCAGTATAGATGAAAACCTTGTGATACACGAAGGAGAGAAGAGAATTGCCAGGTAACTCTAGTGTTAGGTTGGGCCCCATATGCTGGTGAAAGGATTGGATTTAGAAAACAGCATGAAACTATCCTGTTGACTTTTCCTTTTTAAGAAAGAACTTAAATATTGATTTACAGTGTTGTCTCACATTTGATGGGAACTTCTTTTTCTTTTCAAGTGGAACTTGCTATGATCATGGACCGGCTGTATGGTGGAGTTTGTTATGCAGGAATCGATACAGATCCTGAGCTAAAATACCCAAAAGGTGCTGGTCGAGTCGCTTTCTCCAATCAGCAGAGCTATATTGCTGCCATCAGTGCTCGGTTCGTTCAGCTTCAGCATGGGGATATTGATAAACGCGTAAGTTGCATATTGGGAAATCATTTGACATCCTCTAATGTGCTGAGTCAGTAACATATAATTCAAACACTTTATTTTTTTATATTTTAATTTATTTTATTTTTTTTTTAATTCTTAGAGTTAAAAGAGTATTACATCAAAATATCTCTGGGGCGCCTGGGTGGCTCAGTCAGTTAAGGATCCAACTTTGGCTCAGGTCATGATCTCACAGTTCGCGAGTTTCAGCCCTGCATCGGGCTCTGTGCTGACAGCTCAGAGCCTGGAGCCTGCTTCGGATTCAGTGTCTCCCTGTCTCTCTGCACCTCCCCTGGTCGCTTGCTCGCTCGCTCTCTCAAAAAAAAAAAAAAAAATTAAAAAAAAATTTTTTAATATATATCACTGAAATGTAAAATCATTGAACATACTCTGAACTTTAGATACAATACTCGAAATATAAATGTCACTGTAAAAGCATGTCAAATTTTGTTTGTTGTTTTTATTTTTTATCCACCAGTGAAGTGTTGATATCCATCTTACTGTAGAGGCAGGGCTGGTTTTAAGAGCTTGTACCCTTGAGCCAGATTGCCCAGGATCCCATTTCCACCATTTGCTCTGTAATCCTCAAGAAATTAACCCTCAGTGTGCCTCCTTTTCCTCACTTATCAGATAGAAAGCAATAATAGTATCTCTTTCACAGTTATTTTGAGGATTAAATGAGTTCACCTATGTAGCAGCACTTAGAGGTTGGCCTGGTGAGTGTTATTTACGTGTTTTTATTTTTTATTTATCATAAAATTTAAAATAAAAATACACTTTGTATATTTCCCTAAATACACACAATAATAAACCTGCAAATAAACTAAACCTACAAAATAATTATCATATGGGCACCTGAGTGGCTCAGTCTTAATAAGCGTCTGACTCTTGATTTTGGCTCAGGTCATAATCTCATGATTCTTTGGTTCGAGCCCCATGTTGGCCTCTTTGCTGACCGTTCAGAGCCTGGTTGGAATTCTTTCTCTCCCTCTCTCTCAGCACCCTCCCCCTCTCAAAATAAATAAACTTTAAAAAACTTATCCTAAACTTTAAAACATTCACTGTTTAATAGCATTATTTAGGTCATCACAATAAGAACTTTTTAGGAAGCCCTATGAATGTTAACTAAAAGCCAGCCCGTTGAATAATTGCTAATTGCTAGCACTGATTACCATCCAAAATAGAGGAAAAGAGTGACCAAACTCAATTGTTCACTTACAAATCTGTTTCATACTAAAATCTCTTCATAGTTCCTATATATAGCTAAGTGGCATTCTAAAATAGTCATGGTTGCATTATAGTACAGATGAGATATACTAAGAATATGAGGTGAATTAGCTTTTTAATATCCAAATTAGTAGATATAACTTACGTGGATATTTATTATCCCAGTAACAGTTTCTTGAAGTTTCTTCTCCAAAGCTATCTATACATTAAAAGACTGTTTTGGAGGGGGAGCTGGTTAAGGAATATGGCTTGACTAGACCATGGATTCTAAAAGTAGTGTCAATTTAATTGCCAAGCCATCCCATTTAAACAAAAAGTACAGCATAGTTTGAGTTCATACATGCAAAGCTTTTTTGGTTTTTGTTTGTTTTTGCACTGTTACTTAAAATGTTGCAAAAAAAAAAAAAAGTGGAGGGTCTCTGCTTTAATTCCAACTTGCATGAAAAGTTGAACTGGAGTTTCTCTAATCCAGTGGCTTTCACCCTCAGCTGCATGTTAAAGTCACCTGGGAATTTAGAAAAATCTTGACATCTGGGTCCTTCCCCTCACTCCCAGATTCTGTTGTAATTGGTGGGGGACAGCAGGAATTTATAAAGCTCCCAGGTGATTCTAATGTGTGGCCATGCTTGAGACTACCTCTCTAGTCTAACCTTGACTTTTGAAGAGAAGTGATCCTGTTGACTGAGGAAATTACTTATACTATATGTAGCTGTAGTTATTTAACAGGCAGAAGCACAGGGAAAATTGGTGCAGGGTCAAACCTCATCCTTTTTTGTCTCCAAAATGATAGTGAAGGACCAATTATTTCGGGCAGAATATTGATTCTTAAAGAGCAACTCAAAACATATACATGCCTTCTTAAAAGGGTATTGAAATGTTTATTCTTTAGGGTATGTGTTACTAAGGTATATTTTGAACTCTATTTGAAATAATTTGAGGAGTGCCTGGCTGGCTCAGTCAGTAGAGCATGTGACTCTTGATCTAAGTAAGGGTTGAGTGTAGAGAGTACTTAAAAATTAAATCTTAAAATAAAAGATATTTGAGCCTTAAGAATTTTATGTCACTGGTATTGTTTATACCAAAAAACTATATTAAATAATTAACCTTTTATACCTTTCATGTCTCTACTATGAACATAGTTATGAAACCAGAAAAAGAGATTAATTTTACATTTATAACTGATAACCCAAAGATTTGGAGAAGATCGAAATTGTTTATTCAAGCTACTTTTTTGGCTCATGAACACACTGGGGTTTAATGCCCATCTCCCCAGTTGCTAGAAAGCAGTCACCACAGAGGTGTGTAATTCATTGTAATTTTTGTATGTTACTTATTCCATGAGTAATATCATTCACTGTGCCTTCTGGTACTTACCAAAGGGAGTTGTGTTATGCTCCAAGTTGGATAACTATTATTTCATTAATTATGACAAAGTATTACAGATAGGTTCTCTGAAGTAAAATAAGGAAAATCGCCATAATAGAAAATGATAGGTACAGAACTGATGAGACTCAAACTCCTCACGTATGCAAGAGATTAATTTTTAAAGATTATTAATCAAAAGTAGGGTTTGGTTATTCTCTAAAATCGTAAGTTTGAAATCAAATTTTCTATGTTTGAAGTTAGTGATTTTGAAGATGAGTAGATGAGCTTCATAATATAATATCTAGAATTTTAAAATAAAAATAACTGAAATCATTGCACTTTAAGATTTATTCAACAGTTTTACTTTAAGTCCTGAGCACCAGGCATTTTATGAGATTCTGTGGAAATGAAGTAAACAACACAGTGACACTCTGTCTTTAATTAGCTTAAAATCTTACAGTGAAGGCAAGAGATAAAATCATGAGAAAGAAACTTAGAAAGCACATATAAGCATACCACATTTCCTCAAATATAGTTTCTGCTTTGTGCTAGAGATTCTGCTAGCTCCTGGGAACTAAGAATTGAGCAGACGCTTTCCCCGTGCCCGTCTTGTTTATCATCTAGTAACGTGAAATCCAGTAATTCTCTTGGTACTTTGAGATATTCTTTGGTCATTTAATTATAGTTATGATACTATATCATATAATAGTTGAACGATAAAGATTGAGCATAAAAATTTTTTAATTAAGGTCATAGATCTTTTTAAAAAAAATTTTTTTTAACATTTATTCATTTTTAAGAGTGGGAGAGGGGCAAAGAGAGAGAGGGAGACACAGAATCCGAGGCAGGCTCCAGGCTACGAACTGTCAGCACAGAGCCCGATGCGGGGCTCGAACCCACAAGTGGTGAGATCATGACCTGAGCTGAAGTCGGACACTTAGCCGACTGAGCCACCCAGGAACCACTCAAAGATCTTTTTAAAAACCAAAAGCCAATGGAAAAAAAGTTTAAAATCTTTAACTGGCAAAGAGAAACTATCTTTTTTAAAAAGCCTCCAGCAGGAAAAGATACAGATAGTGAAGAAAAGCAAAATGTTCAGTGTACATAAAATATGTTTATCCAGCCCTAGTTCATGAAATGGAAATATAAACAACCACTTAATTCCATTACCTCTCTATCAAATGTTTATTTTACAGTTCTTGTCATCAACTTTTAGATTTTTTCCTGTTTGTTGTTGCTGTTGTTACAAATAATGCTTCAGGAAATACCCTTATAATAGTACCTGGGTGGCTCAGGTCATGATCTCAGTTTATGGGATTGAGCCCCACGTGGGGCTCTGTGCTGACAACAGAGTCTGCTTGGGATTCTCTCTCTCTTTCTCTGCCTCTCCCCCACTCACATGTGCGAGTACACACACATTCTATCTCAAAATAGATAAACATTTTTTTAAAAAAAGAAAATACCCTCATATACTCATTTTCTCCATACCTGCAAGTATTCACACATTCAGAATAGAAATTGTTGGATCGTTATTTTTTACCTTGAGCAAGCACTACTTTACCTCTAACCAAGCCCTTGAAACACTCAGTTTTCCCTCCTGTCCTCAGGAAAGGCTGAGGCCTGAGGCTGCCTGGCACTGTCCAGTCAGACAGAGGTGGTGGCCCTCCGTGTGGAAAGTTATTATAGCAGGCAGCACTGGGGTACAGAGTCTGCTGTGTGCCAGGCGCTGTCCTAAATGCTTTTACCTGTGTAATCTAATCCTCACAACTCTGTGAAGCAGGTTCTAGTATTTTTCTCACTTGACAGACGTGGAAGGTTAAGAGGCGTAGCGCTCCGAGCAGAGTCTGAGGTCTTCTCCTGAGTCAGGCCTTCTCAGTGTGCTTTTGATTTTATGTCTTAGAAATTCACCAAAGTCTAGACATGCCCTTAATGAGATTATTCACAGTTCTGGTCTATGTGTGCCAAGTAGTTACTAGCAGGGTACAGACAGAAGTGCTGCCCTGACCAGCAGTCGTGTAGGGTTGAGCTGGCTCCCAGGTGGTATTGAAAACCATTCATCTCCATGCCCTTCTCTTTCTCACTCACAATCACCACCGCTGCCCCCGCAAATATTAACACACACTTGTTTTAAAGATGGTACTCCACCAAGGTGAGGGCAGAATGTTTTATAAATCAGTTAGATTTATAATATTAACTATCTTTGAAAAACATAGGTAAACACCACTCAGTTTATAGTCCTCTGAAGAACACATCAAAATAAAATAAAATTACCAAATTTAAACTAAGTGCTCCTTTAATCACGTGGATATTTATGAACATGAAACATCTTATAAAAAGATGACCAGTGCAAGAACAGAGTCACTTCATTGTTGTTTTGTTTTGTTTTGTTTTGTTTTTTCCCCACGACATGGGAAAGCTCTTTCTCTAGGAACCTGCCTACTTTCTCAGTGTTAAATGCTGGCCCTTTTCTTGAGGACTCTGAACATTTTAAATTCTCTAAAATGATTTCTGAAGCAGCTTTCATGGGACATCTTTTTCCCTCTTGTTCCAGGTGGAGGTGAAGCCATATGTGCTAGATGACCAGATGTGTGATGAATGCCAGGGCGCGCGCTGTGGTGGAAAATTTGCTCCCTTTTTCTGTGCCAATGTCACTTGCCTGCAGTATTACTGTGAGTTTTGTTGGGCAAATATCCACTCTCGCGCAGGACGTGAGTTCCATAAGCCATTGGTAAAGGAAGGTGCTGATCGCCCACGTCAGATCCACTTCCGCTGGAACTGAGACTAGCACACCGGCCTCTGTGTAACACAGAAAGAAAGGGTGCATGTGGCTTACTGTGTCTGAAGACGCGACACGCGGAAGAAATAAGTGCATTCTTCTGCTCTCACCCCAGCTACCAGTACATGCATCTTTATCAGCAGCCAAAACACTACAAGCCTCTTGTGTTTCACCAAAACCCCACATCTCAGGCTTACTAATTTTTGTGATATTTTCATGTTAAAATAAAATGTTTTTTTGTATTTTCTCCAAGTTATTTTTATATGTAAAGTTAAAATTAGATACGAGAATGTTTTGCGTAGGGGCAAACAGTCTGCTGCTATATAGTGGGTGAAGTGTGCACTTATTTCTAAACGTGGGTTTTTAACTTCAAGATCTGCCCCAGTAATTTACCAAAGGTAGCAAAATAATAGTGAAGATGGAATATGTCTGCTACAAATGCTTATTTTTATTGTTGCTATTTTCAGTGTATACATAAACTAAAAATTAGGGTTGATTTTTTTGCTCTCCATTTTGACTTGCAAGAAATAATACCTCAAGATAATCTGATTTATTAGCTATTTTTAAACATTTTTAATCACAAGCTGTATTAGCTTTGCTGCTATATAGGTGTTATGTGTAAATGCCACCTATTAATACGGGATTGAAAACGTTAGAGACACACTGCATTGCAGACAAAATGCAGGCAGCACAATATGGCCTAAACTGCCATAGTTTTAGAATGTGAAAAAAAATGCATGTTTACTTACCTGTATACACCTTATGCATGCACTAGAGTTATTAACTTATAAGAGGTGAGGTATTGCAAATGTTCAAAAAAGCTCTCTTGAATCTAGGTAGCATGAACAAATTATAAAATTTGTTTAAAAAAAGCAAACTTGCATGCATTATTGTGACTTCAAGTTAAAAAAATTGTCCTACATGTGTACAATATGCAAATTAGTTTTAGATTAGAGAGTGCAGCCATTTTGTGATCTGGTCGGTAGTGGAATTCGATTTTATGCAGACTGGATGTAATATTTGTAATCCCTGTGCAATTTTGTGATGTGCGGTTCTAATTCATGTGCAGTGATATAGTATAGGTAAAAGATTGAAAAAAGAAAAACACTAGAATTTTAAAGAAGGTTGATTTTAGCCCCTTTGATAGTTCATGGTTAAGACATCCTTTATAAACCAAAGATGGCCAGCACACTGCTAACCAGTCACCAAATGTAAGACCCACAGGAAGCCCATATTAAATAAATGATCTTTATAGAAGAATGCAAAACTTTAGTAAACCTAAGTAAAGTCAAAATGGAGATGGGGAAATATACAGATGGCTAGTTGCATAAAATTCAATTTTACCTTAAAGACAATGGTGAAATCTGGCTTAAACTTGCTTACATGTTTGACCTATGTACATTGGGGTCTTCTGTCTAAACTGGGGTCACTGTTGCATGGAACATTGTTGTTCTTAATGGTTAAGAATTGCTTTTCTTTAGATTTTGATGAAGGAATTTTGGTAATGACTTTGCTTGCAGTTTTTTTGAGAAAGTGGCATGGAGACATGCCGTAGTTAATGAGTTTCTCTTGGTACTGAACACTATTAGAATATCGTTAGTGATATTTTTTCTCTTTAGAGCATTTTTAATGCAACTAGCCATTATATTTTAACGTAGAAGTTACTCTGCAATCTAAGCAAAGCACCCAACAATGGTGGATGTTTTTAAAAGAAAATGTGGAACTAAGGTTCTTGACTCTAAAGAGAGAAAATTACAAGGGTGTTGCCTTATCGCAGCCCCTTGGGACAATCCTTCACGTGAGCAAAGTGTTGATCTTATTATCGGTTGTCTCTGGTGTGCTTTTTTGTACTGTAAAAATATGTGGTTCATGTCTAACTCTGCTGTTTTATTGTGGTTGTGGTTCCAGTTTTTAATGTTTCAAGTTGATGCTGTTTTCAGAAGAGCTTTTTACTAATTTATTTGTCGATGTTCCCTATTTGTTACTTAACCATGATCCTCCAGATTTTTGGAGTATTCTTTTCTAACCTTAACCCTGCCAACCTTGATCCATTTGACATTTGTTATGCACTATTTTTATATCTCTGTGAGAGATTTTTCCAACAGTCAGCTATTTTATGGCACACTTTTTTTGACTGATGACATCTCCTTTGCTATACCTCAATTTTTGGAATTTAGAAAAGAAATCAGTAGTTTTGCAATGTTAATTATTTAGATATTTAATTTCGCAGATTTTTTAACTTTATTTTCATAATTTCTGCTTACTGTTTAAAATTGAAGAGCCTTTTCATGTATTAAATAATGAACACTAAAACAAATTATATGATGAAAATGATTGGAGATGTTGAAAAATCACTTTCCCTTCTTAAACAGAAATAAGTATTGGGAATGAAGGGAAATGAAACAGAACCCCTTTTCGCCACGGGTAAAAACGGCAGAAATGTATGGTTTGTTTTACCTTCATTTCTGTTATAGTTAAAGCTTGTCCGTCTAATCTTTCGTTCCTTCCCCACCTCACCCCTACCTCTTCTTTTTTTTTTTTTTTTTCCTTTTATGTACTACATTCTTATTTTCTAACTGTTAAACACTGTATTGGAGTTTTTTTTTTTAATTTACAGATCATATTTATTTTACTATTTTTGTAGAAAATTATTAATTTTGATTGTATTTTTGTATTTTCAAAGCTTCTTCATTTGTGTTCCCTAAATGTTCATATTGCTGCCCAAAAGTATGACTGTGGAGGAAAAAAAAAACTTTAAAAATCCACACTTTTTGTTAAGAAGGAAACATTTAGCATTTATATATTTGTGTATGGAAAACACTTGATATTTTATCCCTGTTGCATCTGGCTGCACAGAGCCTCTCCTCAAAGATGCTACAAAACTTGAATATAACACATTTTGGAAGGCTGACTAACCTCGATTCTGTGTTGTGATGTGCAATACTGTTTCTAATGTTTGTATAAAAAAAATAACAGTGTAAACCTTTTTAATGCAAATTTATTTTTTTCATTGCATATTTTGCAGATTTTATCCACAGTGTCATTTTTTACTGTCAGAAAAGATACCCCTTTTGTCATTGCAACTATTTTTTAAATCCAGAAATCTTTGTACTGATGTAAATGATTGTAGTTATTTTGGATAGTGTTTTGCTAACAAAAGGAGAGACTTTTTTCATGCATATTTCTATTTTGTTTTTTTGGGTTTTATTTTATTTTAATAGTAGTAAAATACTTGGAATAATTTTTCATATTCTTGTCATTAATATTATTTTGTATTTTTATGTGGAAATATATAATTTTATGACACTAATTGCTAAAGTTTATTTTATGTTGAATTATTTTTGGAGCTGAAATCTTTGTAATATTAAAGCAACTAGTTTCTAATTCCCAGTTTCTGTATAGAATCGCACAAGTGGTTTATGGAGTGTTTGGATTGTAATTATAAATGGTTCTTTGATATGCAAATTAATATTTTGAGTTGATTTTATTTTATATTCCTAATGGGGTGTTAAAGCCGTTTTTTATTTTTTTCTAAATAAAAAGAGAACCCATGCTTTTATGGACACTAGGTAAACGCCTTCAGCTTAAATTTTTTCGTTAAAATATTTTAGTTTATTTTATTGTTATCTTCCAGATGTCTAAATCTCCAGTCTGTCTGTTGTACTGGTAATTTAACTCTGTAATGGAATAGTTTGCTGCCAACTATTTATATTAAGTAATTTTTAAATATTTGTAATATTGTTGACTGACTAATAAACTATTAAGTTATTGGCATAGTTGTGGAATCTTGTTCTTCACTTTCAGATCTACCAAAATACTCCCCGAGGCCTGTAAACTCTTACTTAGAGAGGAATACATTACGCAGCGCAGGCCCCTCTGCAGCTCAGCGTCAGAACGGGGAGGGCACCTTGGAGACCACGTAGCCCAGGACTTTTCAGTACTTTGACCCCAGACACCCCTGGCATCAGTTCTCCTCCCCACCCGCGCCCTTAGCCCCCACGTACACTCCATAGACATTCTGGTGTGGAGGAGTCCTCGTCCCAGATCGTCAGCCTTCCCATCACTAAAGTGACGCTGCAATCAGACAACGAAAGCCAACTGATCACTTTGCCGTAAGTGCAGTTTCAAGGATGCTTCTGCAGATGCCCTCCAGTTAGAAATCATTTACCATTTTTCTACTTGTTTCCAGCACAGCGTATGAGTTCTTTCATGGTTCCATTATAGAGGGAGAAGAAGGAGAAGGAGACGTAGGAGTTCCTCATCCTAATGATCGCTAAAAAAGCTCTACTTTCCACTTGAACAAAGTTGGAATTCTACTTAAAGACTGGTGTGCAGGCATGGGGGTGGAAGGTTTCATTGCTTTTTGTAGAAAATATTGTAAAAATCACTGATTATAATCAATTTCTTGGCTTTACCTAGGAGGACATAGGTACCCCAGAGAGGCTAAAACGTAGGGTCTCCTCATATTCTCCAGGATGTGACAGAAACTCCTTCAATGGGCTGATCTTGGCATTATGAGCACCTCCGAGCCTGTCCCTGTCACCCATGCATGTCCTGCAAGCAAATCCTGCATCTCCACATACCTGCATCTTGGCGTATGCTACCGGTTTTCTATTGGGAATCTCACTTCCTGCTTGCCCAATGAATCTCCTTCCATAACAAAAACAAAAGGCCTCCTCTGCCTTCTGGCCTATCTTTAAGACTTAGCAGGAATTTCTCATGGTCTTTACTCCCCTGTTGCTGACGTGACCTAAAGATTATTTATCTTCCTGTGCTCCTCATCGCTTTGCTATTGAAGAATAAATTTTGAATATTTACCAAGTGTTGGACACTGTGCAGGATCCTTGGATGCCAGGCCATTTTATAGCCTTGTAGGTGAAAAACCAGGTCAATTCAAGTCAAACTCCGTGTAATATGAAGTATAAAATACACCATAGTTAATATGTAGCAAGGGCAAAGGGAAAGACTGCCAAAGTGATTTCCTGGCTTTGAAATGATTTACTGAAGAATTTCTCACAAGAGTTAGCATTTGGAGTTTTTGTATAAGTGAAGAATTAAAAGAACTCCTAACTTAGTCCTCAAACTATTTCTTAGAAAAATCCTTGCAGATCTATTCACCAAAAAGAAGGAATAGCAAGAAAGTAGCCCAGAATCAGGGAGACATGTGTTATTCTGATTTACAACATCTATTTGGTCTTCCTTCTGTTTCTGGCACAGAGCTCCTAAAATCCTTGAAATTTCCTAGGTGATAAGAAGGATAAAGGTGTCTTGATATTAGTAATAAACCCCTCAACCACACCTGAGTTGGTTAGAGAGGTGACTTTGGGAAACAGGGAACCAACCAACTTTCAGTTCCACCCGTTCACTCACCTCCAGGAAGAGGACTGGGACTGGAGGTTGAATGGATCACGCCAAAGTCGTGAAGCTTCCATAGAAATGCAAAATGACAGGGTTCAGAGAACTTCCAGGTCAGTGGACATGTGCAAGTTTGGGGAGAGTAGCTCAATTCAGAGAGGGCATGGCAGCTCCACACTCTTTCCTCATACCTTGCCCTATGCATCTCCTCCATCTGGCTGTCACTAGGTTATAACCGTTTAAAAGAAACGGATACTGAGTCAAACCCAAAGAGGAGGTTGTTGGACCTCCAATATATCTATAGCCAGTTGGTCAGAAGCACAGGTGACAGCCTGGACATTGATGTCTGAAATGGGAATAGGGGTGAAGTCTTACAGGACCAAATCCTTAATCTGCGGCATCTGATGCTATCTCCAAGTAGATAGTGTTTGAATTGAGTTGAACTGTAGGGCATCCATCTGGAGTCAGGGTGGTGTGTTGAAAAAAAAACCACGCAATTTGTGTCAGAATCATAACATGGGATAGTAGATAATGATGTGAGTAAAGATACCCATTTAATGTATAGTTAGGAAGTACAATGTGGCTAAAAAATTTAACATAATTTGCAAATAAGCCCAAATAGTAGAGACATAATTTAAAACATTATCAAGGTAATATGAAAAGTCAAGATAATTTAAGCAAAACAGAGCAAGTCCCTGATGAACATTTGAAATGATGACAAAGGTCTTGTTTGGAGTGGAGGAGGAGAGATTATAGATGTTGATTAGTTTATTGTAAATAACTTATTTTTCAAAATGCAATATATAATATGTATATGTTTTTTAAAGTGAAATATATAACTCATGCAAAGTAAAATATTGCCCCACTCCCTTCTCACCCCCAACTGATACACCCGAGAGGCAACGACTCCAAGTGTTAACACTTTACATGTTATTCACCTCCTTACATCTAAGGAGCTCTTTGCTTTTTAGTTTAAAACTTTGTTGACCTCCTGAAATGTGCATATTTTGTTTCCAGACACACCCCACTCATGTACCTAACATGTATACTCAAACTAGGCTGTTCATTTTGTGAATAATTTGTCACATCGATGTTTATTACTTGCACAATTTTCTGTAGGTTTCATACCCCGCTAAAAAGTTTCTTTTTAAAAGGGCAAGAAAACACCCTTACTTCAATAGAAAGGATGAGAGAGAGAAAGGGTCATAGCAAAAAAGGCAAAAACAGAATCAGAGAGTTTCCATGGTAACTGAATCCCAGGTCTATAGGATTTTTTAAAATCTTTTTGTGAAATGTAATGCACACATGGAAAATGGATTAAGCATTAATTGGCAGTATGAATAATTTTAAAGCTTTTGTCAACAAATAAAACTGTTGAAAGCAAGGACTCAAACAGATATTTATTTGTACATCCATGTTCATCACAGCATTATTCACAGTAGTGAAAGGGTGGATGCAGTACAAGTGTCCACCGATGGATGAATGGATAAAGAAAATGTGATAGACCCATACGGTGGAATATCATTTGGCCTCACCAGGCAAGACATTCTTACACAGGGTACAACATGGTGAACCTTGAAGACAGGATGCTAAGTGAAATAACCAGTCGCAAAGGACAAAGCCTGTATGATTTCATCACAAGAGGTACCCAGAGGAGTCAAATTCATAGAGACAGTAGAATGAGTGGTGATTTTTCAGGGACTGAGGACCAAAGGAAATGGGCGTTACCATTTTAATGAGTACAGAGGTTCAGTTGGGGAAGATGAAAGAATTTCTATAGATGGATGGTGGTGATGTTTGTACAACAGTGGAGATTACTTAATGCCACTGAACTGTACACTTAAACATGGTTAAGATGGTTACATTTTGTATTATGTATATTCTACTGCAATAAAAAATTTGATAGAAAATTGACAGCATCCAGAAACCTCTCTGTATCTTCTCAGGCATAACCACCCTTCCTGACCTCTTGGAAGCAAACACTTGCCAAGCTTTTGCATTTCTGTATAGCTTTACCATCCAAGCATGAATTCCAAAACAGTACGGTTTTTTACAAATTTTTATTTTATCTTTTTATTTTTGGGAGAGCGCCAGCGGGGGAGGGGCAGAGAAAGGGAGACAGAGGGTCCCAAACAGGCTCCCCCTGTGCGGACAGGTGGACTGACAGCAGCGAGCCCAGAGTGGGGCTCAAACCCACAAACTGAACCATGAGATCATGACCTGAGCTGAAACTGAGCCACCCAGGCACGCCCTTAAACTTTTAATAAAGGGAATCGAAATTATGTATTTATATCTCTGCTTTTAATCTACACTATTTTTTATAATATACACCTGTGTCGTCTGTAGCTGTGGTTCATTTTCACTGTTGGACAGCATTTTATTATATAAATATAAAACAATTGTTGATGGGCATTCAGATTCCTTCCAGGGTTTGGCTATTGTGAAGTGTGCGACTGTAAACATTACTGTATTTCCTCGTGTACACACGCCCCAGTTTTGAGAGATTATTACCCAGGAATGAATTGCTTGGGTCATAGGGTACACGAACTTGACACACTAAATAATGCAATCTGTTTTCTAAAGTGGTTGTACCAGTTCATACACTCACTAGCAATTTATGTAAGTGCTAATCTCCCACATCCTAGTGTATTCTATGCTGACAGACTTTATTTTATTGCCAATCTTGTGGTATTTTCATTTCTCAGATTACTGATCGGGTTGAGCACATTTATTAGTTATGTGCTTATTAGCCATTTGGACTTTCTCTTAAATGTTTTCTTTTTTTAATTTTTAAATGTTTATTATTTATTTTTGAGAAAATAGAGAGAGAGTGCACGAGCCTGGCAGGGGTAGAGAGAGAGGGAGACACGGAATCCAAAGCAGGCTCCAGGCTCTGAGCTGTGAGCACAGAGCCCGATGCGGGGCTCGAACCCACACACCAGGAGATCATGACCTGAGCCAAAGTCGGATGCTTAATTGACTGAGCCACCCAGGTGCCCTGGATGTCCTCTTTTGTGAAATGCCTCTTAAATCTCTCCTCTATTTTTGTAGTGAGTTTTGTTTTACTTACTGATTGGTAAGAGTGTAATTTTGGATATGAGCCCTTTGTCAATAATATGTCTTGAATATATCTTCATATTTCCATAGTTTGCATTTTCACTCTAATTAATAGATGTTCCTAATTCAATGCAGTCAGAGGTAGTCACCATTTTTTTTCTAAATATTTTATTTATTTTTGAGAGAGAGAGATAGAGACAGCATGAACAGGGGAGGGTCAGAGAGGGAGACACAGAATCTGAAACAGGCTCCAGGCTGTGAGCTAGTTGTCAGCACAGAGGCCGATGCGGGGCTCGAACCCACAAACCGTGAGATCATGACCTGAGCCGAAGCCAGACGGTTAACCGACTGAGCCACCCAGGAGCCCCGGTAGTCACCTTTTTAACTTTATCTTTACCCTAAGGTCAGATTGACATTCTTCTACACTGTCTTCCAAAACTTTGTATTTTAACCTTTTGTATTTTGATCATTATCCATCTGGAGTTCTGCATGCGTGCATGTGCACACGTGCACATCCTGTGCAACGAGATGTAATTGCGAGCTGACTTAAAAGGACTTGATGTCTCTCTTGAGATGTCTTCAGAGTCCTTATCTAGACCTTGTACTGTTGTCAGTGCTGGGAAATCCATTTGAAAGAATCTACCCCCAAAACCAAGAGCACACTATATACACTATATGCTAGCCAACTTGACAATAAATTATATGTAAAAAAGAAAGAGTGAGAGAGCGAGAGAGAGAGAGCGAGAGAGAGAGAGAGAGAAAGAAAGAAAAAGAAAGAAAGAGAGAAAGAGAGAAAGAGAGAAAGAGAAAGGAAGAAAGGGGAGGGAGGGAGGGAGGATAGAAGGGAGGGCCTGTGAAAAGACAGTTTTTGTCACTCTATTAAGTTTTTAGAAGTAATACAAGTTTATGGTAAAATATTACGACATGGAAGAGGTACCTATTACAAAGTAGTCTCCTCCTACTACCTGCCTACCTAAAATACATTCCCCAGGGGTAATTACTACTCACTTTTGTATACTTTTCTAGATTTTTCTCCTAAGCACAGGTAAACATATATGCAACCCCCATGTCATCTGGGGGCCTCCTCATCATTTTCTACGTCTGCTCTGCTTGGGTCAACCCATGTCAACCAGGGAGCACTATCAAGCTCAGCCACAGGTTTCCACAAGAAACTCTCCTAGCACAAACTGTTCTTGATTAGTGTAGACTTTACTAATGACTTGGGGTCAAGATGATATATTGTACTATATGCTGCTACCTTGTTGGCCTCCTTTCCACTTTCTCTCCCTTTACCCAGTCAGGAGCTAAGTTCCTTAGACCTGGAACCTCTTGTCTATCATGGCACTGATTACAATATATGATGATATGCCTCATATGTATTTATTCATTTAATACTTATCACCCCTCAAGACCAGGTGTGAACAAGCTGCAGTTCATGGTCCAAAAACCAGCCCACGGCCTGTTTTCACAAGTAAAGTTTTGCTGGATTACAGCTATGGATTCCCTATGGCTGCTGCCATGCTGCAATGGTGGGGTTGAATAGTTCCAGCAGAGACCATGTGGCCCACATACTACCTAGCCTTTTACAAAAATAGGGTGCCAATCTCTCTTCTAGACGATGGGCAACACGTCTTCACATCATCTTATAACCAGCATCCAGTACCATGTCTGGCCTGTTCAAAGGTATCTGCCACCGAGAATTCTCTGTAGTCATGAATTTCAAGGATTGAAATATCACCTTTAGGCCTTTTATTATTATTGCCAATTATGTGAAATGTTTGCTATACCCAAGGTGGGAACCATCCAACAAATGTATTGAGAAGCCCATTTATTATTGGTACAGTCGAGAAATTTCCTGCCCAACACAAGCCCAAAATCCAAATCCTACATATGTCTTTTCTTGACCTCAATCTTTAAAGAATGAAGTATTTATATACAAGCTAATTTAGCTAAATGCCATCTCATGCTAAGTAATCACTACAAAATCTATGCACCAAACAAGTAAATAACTGGTTAGTATTAATCTTGGTAGTGTCAATATTTTTAACCCTCTCTACCAGATGACAGAGCATTCACTGTGTACTGGCCTTGAGAAACACACGTTCCCTCTCTCTCCAGACATGAGGTCATGCAACAGCCATGCTGCCGTCAGGTTTGCTTTGCAAACCCAGGGAAGTAGAGCATCGAGGATCACGCTGCTGCATTCTATTACGTCACTGCCTAACCTTCCCTTTCACATATGTGTTCTGCACATTAATATCTTGTCTCTTCCCCTAAATGTTCATTTTTCCAGTAAGTGTTAGCTTGTGTTGTTTTCTTTTTTCTGTTTTTTATAGCGGTATTATAAAATTCATAAGTTTTAGAAGTATAGCTTGATGGATTGGGTAATTGTATATAATCTTAATCACCATTACAATCAAGACATAGAACAGTTCCCTTGCTCTAGAAAGTTCATCTCTGCCTGCCATACTTATTCTCCTCTGCCATTCTTCCGGCTTCTTCTGACTATGGTTTTGCCTTTGCTCGAATTTCATGTAACTGGGAACATACAGTACATAATAGTCTGTGCTTGACTTTTTCACTTAGAATTACGTTTTTGAGATTTATCCACATTGGCTGCATCTACCACTATGACATTCTCCTTTCATTGCAGTCTAGTACTCCACGGCACATAATTTGTTTCCTCACTCATCAGTTGAGGGACATTTGGGTTTCTTCCAGTTTGGGGCTATTATAAACAATGTCCACACATTTTTATGTGAATATGTCTTTTAATGTCTCTTGTAATAAATACCCAAAAGTGAAATCACTGAGTCATCTAATAAATGCAGCTAACTTTATAAGGTGCTGCCATGTTATTTTCCAGAGTGTCTATACCATTTTGCCTTCCACTAGCAATGTGTGAGAGTGTTTGCTCTATATTGTCACCACCTGCTGTATTGTTGATCTTTTTACTGTAATCCTTGTAGATGTGAAGTAGTATCTATCTCTTTATGGTTTTAATTTGCATTTTGTGGATTACTAGGGATGCTGAGCATCTTTTTATGTGCTTATTGGCCATTCCATTATCTTCTTTTGTGCATCTTTTGTGCATCATTAGTTCAACTTCTTGTGTTTAGTTTTTAGGGTTTTTTTTTTAAACCTGAGTTATCTTATTATTAAGTGATGAGTCTTCTTCGTACAGTCTGAATTAAGCCCTTTGTTGTATATATGTTGAAGAAAATATTCCTACCAGTCTGTGACTTGCCTTCTTGTGTTCTTAGCTATGTCTTTCAAAAAAAAACTATTTGTAATCTTGATAAAATCTATTTTATCTTTTTTTTCCTTAGAGTTTCTGTACTTGGTGTTCTGTTCAGGAAATCTTTGCCTTACCCAGTGAGTGTCACAAAGATTTTTTACCCCTGCTGTCTCTTCGAGTTTAATCATTTTAGTACTTACCTTTAGGTATATAATCAATTCAAGTTAATATTTGTGGATGATGTGAAATAAGTCCATGGTTAATTTTTTTTCATACAGATACCCAGTTAGCCCAGCTCTATTTGTTGGACTATCTTTTCCAATCGAATTACCTCGGTGTCCTTGTCAAAACTAAATTGATCACACAAATGGGGGTCTATTTTTGGACTCTGATCCATGGATCTGTGTGTCTATCTTCAAATCAACACCATACAGTCAATTTGCAAAAGAACAGCTGCTAAAACTGCTTGTTATTAACTGTTTCAGATTCTATAGTAGCCCTTGATCTCCCTGAGCACCTCCATCTCCTCAGCTTTTCAGAAGACAGAACAGCGAAAAGAATGTGTTATCTATAGGCATGGAAGGGCGGCACTCAAAACATGGAATGCCAGTGACAGCATGCAACATTTTGAAGCAATAGCCATGTCAGCAAAAGCTGTTACAACTACGCATTGTCGTGGGCTCCCGGTAAGCAACAGCCTGTGTGAAACACTACATTCTGGGGTTACAAAGTAAGGCTTTCCAATCACTTCTGGAATAAAGTTCAAGTTCACTCTAGGTGATATTAATCAAGGTTGCGTATTTTTTAGGTGAGTTTTGGCATAAAGTTACACTGCCCTTCAATTTGAAAATGTTTATTAAGCATTTAATGGTAGATACTAAGATTAGGCAGACAGATAAATAGATAGATATGGAGAGGGGAAGATGAGTATGTGTGTGTACCACATCTTCCTTAACCACTCCTCTATCAACAGACACTTGGGCTGCTTCCATACCTTGGCTATTGTAAATATTGCTGCAGTTAGTATTCGGGTACATGTATCTTTTTGAATTCATTTTTCCTCTTCTTTGGGTAAATACACAGTAGAGGAATTATCAGATCATATGTTATTACTAATTTTAATTTTCCGAGGAAGCTCCACCCTGTTTTCCACAATAGCTACACCAATTTACATTCCCACCAACAGTGCACAAGGGTTCCTTTCGCTCCACATCCTCACCAACACTTGTCATTTCTTGTCTTTTTGATGTTACCCATTCTGGTAGGTGTTACGGATGGGCCTAGAGGGCCATGTCAAGTAAAACAAATCAGACTGAGAAGGACAAATACCATAGGACTTGTCTCATGAGTGATATCTATAAAAACAAATGAAAAACAAACAGAAAGCAGAATCAGACCCACAAATATGAGAACAAACGGGTGGCTGCCAGAGGGAATGGGTTTGGGAGGATGAGCAAAATGGGTGAATGGGGTTGGGAGATACAGACTTCCAGTTATGGAATGAATGAGTCATGGGGCTAGAAGGCACAGTATAGGCAATATCATCAGTGATACTCTAATAGTGTTGTATGGTTGTAGGTAGCTACACTCATGGTGAACACAGCAGAAGATATAAAATTGTTGAATCACTATCCTGTACACCTGAAACTACAGTGACAATGTGTGTCAATAAGAGAGAGAGAGAGACAGAGAGAGAGAGAGAGAAAAGAAAAGGTATATATGGCCAATTCTAGGAACAGACTGGCCTAGAATTGGTAAATTCAACAGGTAATTTCAACGCCATGGCCAAGTAAGAATGAGGTATATACAATGGGCCACAGGAGTACAGAGCAAGGTAAGCAACCCAATCCAATTACTGAAGGAAAGGAAGAGATCAAAACTGAAATTAGGTCTAAAGAATATGTATGACTTACCCAAGAGAATAGAGGTGAGACAGAGATTTCAGGGAGAGTGGAGAGTGAGCAAAGGGTTCAAAACAGCCTACTGCATGCTTCTCTAGGGTGCAAATTGCAAAACTGGGCATGGCAGATAGTGAGATTGGAGATCTAACTGGATCTTGAGGTTGCCAGGTGATGGAGGTTTTCAAGTGCCAGCTCCATTGGCTACCTCCTCCAGGAAGCCTCCCATCAATTAGCTTCCTCTCCACCCTAGGCTCCCTTGAGCTGGGATGTACCATTTCCCCTTTTCTTGTCCTCGCTGCTTTGCCTTCTCTTAGTGGACACATCATGACCTGCATCTGTATCACTCATGAGACCCATGTGGGAACTGATGATGGCTGTGTCCCCAGGATCCAAGACAGTCCTCAGATCCATCAGAATCAGGAATCAATGATATGTTCAGCTTGTTGGAAAAGCAATCATTTCATAAATATTTGGCCACTTGCTATGTTCCGGAAAATTATTAGAACAGGCTTGAGGAAGGAGTTAGGCAAGTATTAGGAAGAGTAGTTCAGAGACATGAGGTTTAGCCCTAGAAACACCCCCTTATTTGGCTCTGTTCCTGTGCTTTCCCCTACTCACCTGAGATTGAAGATAAACTGCATTATGTTAGCACCTGGGTGTCTGCCATACACCAAATGGCAGGAATATGGTAATAACATCAAGGTACAGATAGTAATATAGTATCACTGAATAAGCTCTACTACAATTTAAAAGATTATAACTCTTACAACTATGGACACAGCTTTAATAATAATTGAAACTTAAAGTTAGACTTCTATTAATTAACATATATAACAATGTAAGTTTCTCTGACTTGAAACTTCAAGTAAATATTAATTAGAAAAGCCAGGCAGCTGAGATTTTGGAAAATACACCTTGGAACGTCTTATAATGTTTTAAGGTACATCTGTAAACTATTTTCTTTTCTTTCTTTTTTTTTTTTTTTTTTTTCTGAGAGAGACAGAGACAGAGTGCCAACAGAGAAGGGGAAGAGAGAGATGGAAACACAGAATCTGAAGCAGGCTTCAGGCTCTGAACTAGCTGCCAGCACAGAGCCCAATGCAAGGCTCGAACCCACGAACCGTGAGATCATGACCTGAGCCGAAGTTGGACGCTTAACCGACTAAGCCACCCCAGCGCCCCATGTAAAGTATTTTCTACCCAACAGTGAAGTTGGATGGTGTGCCTGTTCATCCAATTACCTCTAGAGACAGTACTTACCAAGTAAGTTTGGCAAATACCATTTGCACAAGAGATGTGCTGTGAGAGATGGTGTGTAGACACTTTCCAAGAATGGAAAGACGCTCCATTCTTCTACAACAAATTAGAAAGTTCACTGGATTTTAGCTGTCACCTAAATAGGGATCGGGGTGCTCAAAGAGACTTGCTTCTTATTCCAAACTGACCTCATGATCTCACATCCTGAGTTGGAGGCATCAATGTCTAGATAGGAGCCTGAGCCCATCTCCCCACAGTTTGGCAAATACCATTTTGCACAAGAGATGTGCCATGAGAGATGGTGTGTACATTGGCACTGTCCGACACAGACCATCTTGCTCTCTAGGTAAGTACACCCATTGGGGAATTGTTCTTCAACAAGATTAATCCTTTTTCTAATTTGTTTGGGGAAGTGTAAGTGGAAGGGGAGAAGAGCATCCCCAGAGGGACTCAAAGTGCTAGCCTTATCTCCTGATCTCCTGTTTTTTTATGTTTCTTCTCTCCACATGTTCTCCAACAGATCCCATTTCATACTTTCCCAGACACCGTGGGAAATGCGCTGGGGACACTGAAATAAATACTAGAGATTTGTCATTTTCCTCCAAGATCTCAGAGTAGGTAGAGGAAGGCAGACCTTGCAGAGCCTGGAAAAGCAGCAGAAGTAAATTCTTCTCTGTAATCACTTACAGATTTTTCATATTCATGTATCTTGTCAGTATATTGCTCTTGTGAACAAGAAATTTAATAATAACAGCTACTCATAGTGGAGTGTCAGTCACTGTACAGGAAGGAGAAGGGGGAGAAAGAGGAATTTTGAGCGCTTACACACAAGGCTTTACATGCCTGGCATTGTGTATTCCCGTAACAAGCAGATTAGATAAATACTATTAACCTTTTAATAGTTTTTTTTAAGTTTATTTATTTATTTATTTGAGAGAAAGATTGAGAGACAGAGAGAGGAGAGAGAGAGAGAATCGCAAGCAGGCTCTGCACTGTCAGCACAGAGCCCCATTGCTGGGCTCCATGTCACCCCTGATAAACAGTATTATTATTCTCACTTTGCATATGATAATGCCGAGGCACAGAGAGACTAAGGGACCTATTCAAGTCACACAGCTAATAAATGAGGGGTGTGGGGTTTTGAGTGCAAATCTGCCTGACTCCAGGAGCCCTGCTTCTGACTGCGACACTGTATTAATACTCCCACCAAGATGAGGAAACTGAGACTCAAGATGTAAAATAGATTGCACAAGATCTGGAAACTAGCTACGTGAAGACAGTAAAAAGAGAAAGATGAAGATGTTTGGTGGTCACAGGCACGCCTGCAAGCCTGGATGTGAACCTTAGGTCTAGTCTGTTCTCGTAAAGGCAACATTTATTGGGGATATGATATGTGTCAGAAATCATGCTAACTTGACAGGGTTAGCCAAATAACCTTCACATTAACCTCCTGGTGAAGATAGTACTTTCACCCACTTTACAAATGAAAAAGCTGGAGCTTGGGGATTTTTAAGCACCTGTTCAAAGCCACACTGTTTCTACTGTCTTCATTTAATCAGATTAGCCTTCAAACCCTTGTTACAAATGGGACCTTTTATGGAGGGTGGAAATTGGAATGGAAATCTCCAAAAGCTCCAAATTCCATGGCCATGACAATGGAACAAAATACTCAGAAGGCCCCAGGCGCATACCCAATATGTGGTAAGTGAATTTTGAAAACTCAAAATAGGCCATTTTCTCTTCAAATTCATTACAGAAGAGGGACACCTCGATGGCTCAGTTGGTTAAGGGTATGACTTCAGCTCCGGTCATGATTTCTTGGTCCAGGAGTTCAAGTCTTACATCAGACTATGCTGACAGTGCAGAGCCTGCTTGGGATCCTCTCTCTCTCTCTCTTTCTCTCTCTGCTGCTCCCCACCCTTCTCTCTCAAAAATAAATAAACATGTTAAAAATTAGCTGCAGAAGAAGGGAATGCATTCAAATATCTGGGTTTGAAATACAAAATCTGTTGGTGCTGAATAGTAATAGAAAGGCAATAAACTTACTCACCAATATCTTCCAGCCCTCTGTCTTTCCCATCCCAGTCCTTGATATGGCTTCCTCCCACCCATCTCTTCCTTCCCAACCTCATTTTTTCCAAGGCTCAACTCCACACACCCCACCGGTGGCTTCTAGATGGCTCCCCTTCTTTGATCTTCCTTCTATACGTATCCTTTCTGGGGTTGCCTGTGATCATGATGACACCAATATTCATAAACAGTTTGCACTTACTGAAATACTTACTCTGTGAAAAGTACTAAGCTAAGCACTTTATATCCATTGAGGAAAAAAATCCCTGTTCATGGATGAGGAGACCAAAAACCAGAGCTTAAGTAACTTGTGCCAGATCACACAGCTACAAGATGCTAGAGTTCATTTTGCAAAGGGGCTGGCATAATAAACAAATTCACAAGAAGACCTTAATGGTTGATAGCTTCCTTCAACCCTCTGTGAATACATTAAGTCAACAAATGATAATGACACACTTTTGTGTGCCAGACACTGGTATTTTCACATGCATTCAATTACTGAACACTCACATTTGAGTTAGGCTCTAGTTTGATCACACACAATTATAAATACGAAAACTATTTCACACAATCATAAATACGAAAACTATTTCAATATAACATAAGTTGTGTTCTTTCATATGTAAGATCTCTGAGGCAGCAGAAACTAGGATATAAGCAGGAATGGAATTATACACTCAAACAGAAATGGAAAAAACCATTAGCTAGACTGCTATACAGGCAGAAACACCTTCAGCTCTGTTTTTATTTATTTCTAAGTTACACTTTTTATTTTGAGATAATTACATATTCATATATATACACACATACATATATGTGTGTGTGTGTGTGTGTGTACACACACACAGTTGTAAGAAATAATACAGAGAGAGCCCATGTTCTCAGTTCCCACCAATGGCAACATCTTGCAAAACTAGAGTACAATATCACAACCAGGGTACTGACATTGATACACTCAAGATATAGAACATTTCCATTACCACAGACATTCTTGACCTTGCTCTTTTATAGCCCAAACCACCTCCCTCCTTCCTCTACCTCCTCCTTAAGCCTCTCATAACCACTAATCTCTTCTCCATTTTTGTAATTGTGTCATTTCAAGAATGTTATATAAACAGAATCATATAGTATGTAACTTTTGGGGATTGGCTTTATTCACTCAGCATAATTCTCTGAGGATACATCCAAGTTGTTGTGTATATTAATAGTATGTTCCTTTTTATTGCTGAGTAGTATTATATAATATGGTTGTACTGTTGCATGTTTAAACATTTACCCACTGAAGGATATGTCTGGATTGGTATTCGTTTATGTCTGTCAACAAAAAAAGATATTATCAACATTTGTGTTAAGGGTTTTGTATGAAAGTAAGTCTTCCCTTCTTTGGAATAAAAGCCTAAGAGTATAATTTCTGAGTTGTGTGATAGTTGCATGTTTTTTTTTTTTTTAACTGCCAAATTGTTTCCCAGAGCAGCTGTATCATTTTACATTCTCACCAGCAATATATAAATGATCCAGTCTCACTCATCTTCACCAGCATTTGGTATTATTTTTCTTATTTTAGCCATTTTGATAGATGTGTGAAAATATATCACTGTGATTTTAATTTGCACTTCTCTAATGACCAATAATATTGACTGTATTTTCATGTTCTTATTTGCTATCATTTATCCTCTTTCGTGAAATATCTCTTGATGACACTTGCCCATTTTCTAATTATATGGTTTATGTTTCTGCTGTTGAGTTTTAAGAGTCATTTATATATTCTGCATATTAATTCTTTTTAAAAAATTTTTTTAATGACTAACTTTGAGAGAAAGAGACAGAGTGGGAGTGGGCGAAGGGCAGACAGAGAGGGAGACACAGAATCCAAAGCAGGCTCCAGGCTCTGAGCTGTCAGCACAGAGCCCGATGTAGGGCTAGAACTCACAGACCATGAGATCATGACCTGAGCCGAAGTCAGACGCCTAAGAGATTGAGCCACCCAGGCACCCTCTACATATTAGTTCTTTATAGGCTGTGTGGCTTGCAAATATTTGCTCCCACTACATAGCTTTTCTTTTTATCCTTTTAGCAGGGTCTTTCCCAGAGTGAAAGGTTTTAATTTTGATGTCCAATTTATCAGCTTTTCCTTTTATGGATTGTACTATTGGGGTCAAGTCTAAGAATTATTTGTCAAGCTCTAGATCCCAGAGATTTTACCCTATATTTTTATGCTAAAAGTTTTATAGTTTTACATTTTATATTTAGGTCTGTGGTCTATTTTTAGTTAATTTTTGTATAAGGTATGAGGCTTAGGTCAAGGCTCATTTTCTTTTTTTTTGGCTATTGATGTCTAATTGCTCTAGCACCATTCATTAAAAGGCTATCCTTCCTCCACAGAATTACTTTTACGCTTTTGGCAAAAACAGTTGGGCATATTTGTTGTGGGTCTATTTTTGGGTCCTCTGTTCTGTTCCATTGATCTGTGTGTCCTTGACCCTGCTGCTGAGGCCACACTGTCTTGTTTACTATAACTACATAGTAAGTCTTGAAGCCAGATAGACAGACTCCTCATACTTTATTCTTCTTTTTCAAAACTGTTTCACTTATTCTAGTTCTGTTGCTTTCCATATAAATTATAGAATAATTTTGTCTATATCTACAAAATGTCTTGCTAGGATTTTGAGAGGAATTGTGTTTTACATGTAAATAAATCTGGGAGAACTGACATTTCACTAGGTTGAGTCTTGTACCCTGTAGACACACACAGGATACCTCCCCATCTCTCTAGCCCTTCTTTGCTTTGTTTTATTTTTCACCAGCATCTTATAGTTTTCAGGATATAAGCCCTAATAGGTTTTATCAGATTTACACCTAAGTATTTCTCTTTTTTTAATTTTTTTTTATTTAAAAAATGTTTTTAATGTTTTATTTATTTCAGAGAGAGAGAGAGAGCATGAGCAGGGGAGGGTCAGAGAGAGAGGGAGACACAGAATCTGAAGCAGGCTCCAGGCTCTGAGCTGTCAGCACAGAGCCCGACACGGGGCTCAAACCCACGAACGGCGAGATCCTAACCTGAGCCGAAGTCAAACACTTAACCGACTGAGCCACCCAGGTGTCCCAATATTTCTCTTTTTTATGAGTAATTATAAATGGAAAGGTAACTTTAATTTTGCTATTGATGTGTCAATTTCTAGTACGTAGAGGTAAAAGTGATCTTTGTGTATTTATTGTGCATCTATGATCACACAGAAATCACTGGTTCCAGGTTTTTTTTGTAGCATACGTGGGATTTTCTACACAGGCAGTTATGTTATCTGCAACCAGGGACAGTTTTATTTCTTCTTTTCTGATATGTATACCTTTTGTTTCCTTCCCTTGCCTTCATGCACTTGCTAAAACTTCCAACATTATGTTATTTATACACAAATGGTGAATGGGGGCACTCTTTACCTGCTCCTGATCTTAAAGGAAAAGCATTCAGTCTTTCATAGTTAAATAAAATGTTAGGTGTTTTTCTAGATGCTCTTTTTTTTTTTTCAAGTTGGGCAAGTTTTCTCCTTTCCTATTTTCCTGAGAGTTTTCATCATTCATGGCTGTTGAATTTTGTCAAATACTTTTTCTGCAACAATTTATATATCATGTGATTTTTCTTCACACTGTTATAAGGGATTATACTGATTGGTTTTTTAATACTAAACCGATTTTGCATCCCTGGAAGCAGCTCCACTTAGTCTTGATGTGCGATTCCTTTTATGGATTGCTGAATTCTCTGGTCAGCTCTATTGTAAGGATATTGATAACAAGCATCAGTGACTCAGACTCCCTTATGGTTCTTAGTTGTTGGCACTTGGCTTTGGCAGGTAACACGTCTTTCTGCGCCCACGTGGTTCAGAGGTCCACTTCCATCCATAGCATTTCAGTGCCCAAGAGCCACATCTCCATCCCATTGTTCCTCTGCATTTTAAATACCTTCTAAGTCAGCCTCCAGCTTCACTGAGCTGTCTACCAGAGGAGACCAAGGAGACAAAACTAAAACATATAATTTGATCTCCTAGATGGGATTCTGGAACATCCCATTAGGGGAAAACTGAGGAAATCTGAGTAAATATGAAATTTACTTAATGATGATGTGTTAATATTGATTGATTAATTGTGATAAGTTTGCCATACTAATGCAATATGTTAATAATAAAGAAATTGGATATGGGGTATAAGGGAAACTATATTGGCAATCAATCTATATAAATCTAGAGTTCTTCTTTTAAAAAAAGTTTATTTAGAAAAGACATCTCCCCTCAAACTTTTTCAGTTCACAGTTCATACCTACTTGTTTTTATTTCATAATTTCTTGGGTTGTTTTCCTTATGAATTTGAGATCTTCCTTTATTGTTTTGAGGATTTCATCTTTATCATTAAACTCCTTATTAAAAGATGGTTCTAATATTTATAGTTTCTTAGCAATAAATTCTTTTGTTCATTGAGTCCATAGGCAATCTTTCTCGATTGTTTTGATCACATACTTTGTAATTTTTGTTTTCAAATTCATCTTGAATAGGCATTTCTTATGTTTTTTCTCCCACTTATGATGTTCGGCCTCTGGGTCTTGTGGTTTTGCAGAGTACTAGATTCTTCAGTCCAGAACCAGGTTTTATATTGGCATCTCGGGCCTCCTACTTGATAGCACTTTCAGAGATGGAGATATTGGCTCAGATCCCACTCTTGTGCACCACCCAAAAGGGGCATAATGGTAGAAAGTGTAAAACAAACAAGCCTGGAGGGAGCCAGTGAAATAAATTCACAGTATGTAAGACCTCCAGGACACCAACTCACACACGCATGCCCTCGCCTCTAACCCCCACCATTGCTCTGGTGGACACTTTCATGCAGAGTTGGAGCTGCTTCAGGCTGATAGTGCCTGCACTAATGTGCATAATGATCTTCCCTTGGTTTTTGCCCCAGGTCTTCTCTAATGCCTATGACAGCCTGCTCAGCACGCATCCATGAGAAGTCATAAATGTGGAGGCCATGAACAGCCCAGGAGACAACCTTCAGGGAATGGAGACTGGAAACAACTGTCAACTGCTTCTTCCTTGCATCCCTCTGGTGAAAAATGCTGTGGTATATGGTTTTCTTCTCAGAACCACTGAGCTAGTGGGATTAGACACTAGTTGTTTACCACAGTAGCCAACTCTCAGGTCTTCTCACTGACTTTGCTTCCTCCCTTATTTTATGCTCCCTCTTCTTTTATCCCTATTCCCTGGTGTCATTTCCAAAATAAGCCACTTGCACATAAACCCTATTCTTGGACTCTGCCTTTGGGATAACACACCCCCTGACCTCAGTGAAGCCAGTAAGAAGTCAGAGGGCAAGGATGCCCACTAATACAGTCCATAAGAGTTAGCCTCTTCAGTCACAGAGCAGGGCAGAGGAGGGTTAAGATTGGATCTGGAGGGGCCAAGGGAAAATAAAAAGAATACTCCCCAAAAGTTTAATACCTCCTCCCTTAGGACCAAATAAATAAATTTTTGTCAACACCACATGCTCCTGTCTTACAAATACTTCTAATTCAGTGACATACGAAGACTACTATAAGGAAGTCATATGTCCACCTCATTCATGTAGAAAGAGCTTTTAATCAAAAGGAGGTTGTTTGAAATTATAGTAGATAGTTTATAGAATAGAATGAAGGCAGAGAAGGGTCACGACGTGGCAGTGATACTGCTGAGCACTGCAAAGCATCAGAAAGGAGATTCACAAGATGGTCTTCAATGACTCCTCCAATTCTAAATCAGGGCATAAGTTTCTACTAATAAAGTGGGAACAGCTTCCCTCCATGTCTCATGGAGGACGTGAGCGGTGCTTACTGAGACACACTCAAGTTTTTTGGAAGGGATGTGTTTCCACCCAGGCACCACCAACAAAGCGATTTCCTCAACAAGGAGGAAGGCCCACCATGCAATAGTAAAGGAAGAGAAGTTTCAAAACAGAGCTGTGTTGTGTGTGTCAGGGGGTGGGGTGAGAAGAGCTTTGTAGTCTGTGTTCTCTGAAAATATGTGCTAAAGTGAACAGAGATGCAACATGGAGAAACCCAAAACAGAATGTGACACTTGGTTTCGGCTCTCCAGTGGCAGGACCTAAACAGAGCCTTTGTCCAATATTTGGCACATTGTTCCCAAGGCAGTAATGGTCCATTTGGGGAGACATATGACACCCTCAGGGAAACTGGACTTGGAAGAAACAGAAGGACCAGCCCATGCAGGAGAAACAGTGATGGTGTGTTCTGTCACCCAGCAAGGCTGTTCCCTGCATACCAGGATGCTTCTCCCAAACAAAGATCCTTTGCAAAAGAAAGAGCAGCTCCTGGCTGATGTTGGTTATGAGCAGACTCTTTTATGCGCAAGGTAGTTGTGAGAAATTGGCTCCTATTAAATGTCAGATGACTGGGTTGATTTGATTTTCTGTAGTGGCATAATTTTATAGCAAGTCAGATAAGTACCAAGAACAGTACATTCACTTGGAGCCAGAAAGCCTGGGAATGAGCCTCAGCTCTAACAGCAACAACATCGGCTCTGTCCATCCGCTAAAATAACCCTCAGAGCACCTCTCTGAGGTAGATGTTAATATTAACCTATTCCGCAGCTGCGTACGATGAGGCACACAGACGTGGAGTAACGTCCCTAAGTTTACAAAGCTGGAAAGTGTCAGATTTGAGATTCTGACTCAAGCCTTTCAGATCTTGAATCACTGTGTTTCATGAACTGAGGGGGCTCAGTGAATCCACTCACTCCTTCTGAGGGACAGTTTCTAAATATTTAAAAATACCTAATAATGCTTATAGGACGTAAGGGAGAAGCAAATGAATTTATTCAACAAGTGTTTCTGGAGAACTGGGGGCGTGCATTGATTTGCTGCATACCAAAGAGAACTTTCACAGAACGGTGTCTGGTTGAATGGGAGTGTAAATATGTCACGCTTTGCCTGTCACAGCACACAACACACCTACCCCTCAAAATGATGCTTCCATCCCACAGATACAAGTCTCCATTTTAAGAAATCCCCCCAACTCCGGGTGTAACCTTGGTGTGAGACAGGTCTCACTTCCCACTATGGAAATTGGTTGGGAGAGGTCCTCTCTCCCAGCAGTGCACCCCCCACAACCACCACGTCACAGGAGCAGGTGAGGAACCATGCTACCCTTGGACAGTTAATGGCCCTTCATAATCACTGTGGTGCCAGCATGGAGACCAGGCTTTTTTGGCAGCTCTGCCCATTTCTCCAGACTTCCTCGGGACTTCATCCATGTCCCAGCCTCAGTCAATTCCCCCAGAGCCCTGGCCTCCCTTTGCAGAGAAGGGGAATACCTCTCACTTGCCTCTGAACTTTCCTCCCTGCTTCTACCCTTGTTTGCCCTACAGACGACTTTCCAGCCAGCATTTTAAGTATAAGTCAGATCAAGCCACTTTGCAGGTGTCTAGCTACCATTCACCGGCCCCCAGCGTGTCCTTGGAGTAAATGCCAAACCTCTGCCCATACCCTCAAGGCCACACACACTGCTCCTGCCCACCCTGTGACCTACCTACCCTTCCTGCACCCAGCGCCAGCCACCCTGGTGAGTGTGTGTCCTCCTGGGGACCTCCGGGTGATGTCCCATCTGCCTGGTGCCCTTTGTCAAGGCGCTCACTCGTTGACTTCATTTAGGATCGTGCTCAACTAGTATTTCTTCAAAGAGGTTTTTCCCACCAATGCTACTGAAAATAATGGCACCTTCACCTAAGTGCTTATTCTCCTTTATTTTTTTTCATGGTATGTTTCACGGACTAAAATTCTGTTCTCCCTCCCTCCCTCACTCCCCCTCCCTCCTTCCTTCCTTCCTTTCTTTCTTTCTCTTTCTTTCTTTCTTTCTTTCTTTCTTTCTTT
>NW_024080827.1:636641-680393 GCF_003009895.1 Hyaena hyaena
CCCTCCCTCCTTCCTTTCTTTCTCTCACCCTCCCTCCTTCCTTTCTTTCTCTCTTCCTTCCTTCCTTTCTTTCTTTTCCACTTATAATCTGTTTCATGGTCTAGAACATAAGCTCTGTATGGGTATGGCTCTTATTTTCCTGTTTTTCTAGGGCCTACAGCTGTGCCTGGCACATATTAAGATCACACACACAAGCACACATACACACAGATATATATGTAGATATAGACAGATATAAAGATACCTTTATATATATGTATATATATATTCAGTATAAACATATACTGAATGAGCAAGTTAAGTGATTGCTATAATACTACTGTGGTCAAGAATTTAATATCAGTGATGATTAATTTTATTTGTCAATTTGACTGGGCCGTGACATGCTCACATATTTGTGCAAATATTATTCTGGGTGTGTCTGTGAGGGTGTTTCTGGATGATTAACATTTTGATTAACAGACTGCATAAAGGCATTGCCCTCCGCAGTGTGGGTGGGCCTCGGTGCATCCTTCCCATGCTGGAATAAAACAAAAGGTGGGTAAGGAAGAATTCACTCTCTGCCTGATTGCTTTCAAGCTGGAGGTCTGCTTCTTCTGCTCAGACAGGAAGTTACACTGTCTGCTCTCCTTTGCTGGCTCTCCCAGATCCCTAGTTTACACATGGCAGATCATGGGACATCTCCTCCACAACCACATGAGGCAATCCCTTAATAAACCTCCCTCCTTCTCTCCCTCTCTCTCTCTCTCTCTCTCTCTCTCTCTCTCTCTCTCACACACACACACACACACACACACACACCTCCTATGGGTTCTATCTCCCTGGAGGACCATTACAAATACAACACATTTTATGTTTTTGAGGGCAATTACTCTGATTTTTAAAATTGCTTATTATTAAAAGTACCATTTTATAAAAAATTTTTAATTTTTTTAATGTTTATTTATTCTTGAAAGAGAGAGAGAGACAGAGTGTTAGGTGGGGGAGGGGTAGAGAGAGAGGAAAACACAGAATCTGAAACAGACTCCAGGTTCTGAGCTGTCAGCACAGAACCCGATGCGGGGCTCAGACTCACAAGCTGTGAGATCATGGTCTGAATTGAAGTGGGATGCTTAACTGACTGAGCCACCCAGGTCCCCCTAGAGATTTAGAAAGTTAAAAAAAGACAAAAACTTGATAACCCCGCTGTTCAAATCCAACTATTATTCATATTTTGTTCCATTTCCTTCCAGAATGTTCCTACACATACAATTGTGTTTTTCAAGATGTAATTATATAGCACATAATTTTATATCATTTTTCTATTAAATTATAGACATTTTCATCATTAGTTTAGTCTTCCTAACCAGCATTTTTAATACCCACACAAGAGGAGAGTATGTACATGTGCCATAACTAACTTAAATTCCCCCTGCTTGTTGCAAATCTAATTTGTTCCCATTTTTCATTATTACAGTAATAAACATCTGCCTGTATAAAGTATTTTCCATATTTAGAATTACTTCTATATCCTATAAAACCTTAGGATATATTGTCAAAAGCGGACAATTGTATCAAAGTGTGCAGATTTACTTAAGGCTCTGGCTACAAATTTTCAAAAGTCCTTCCAATTTATATTCTCCCCACCAGAATATAAGAGTACCCATCATACACACACTGACCAGAGCTGTGGGTCTAAGGTTGTTCTTCAGTTTTATAATGAAATGAAACTGTATATATTATCTGAATTTGTATTTCTTCTGTCACTACTGGATAATGTGGGGGAGGGGGGGTCTCTTCTGACCTCTCCTTTGTTATTAACCTTCATACATACTTGCATGGAGACACAATCAATTGCTTATTGTGGCTTTATATGATTTAGTATGTTTAAGTCTGGTCATATCAATGCTTTTTTCCTCATAATTCTTTTTATTAGTATTTAGTATTTTCTTTTCTGTTTACATTTATAGATGAATTCTGGGATCATTTTGTTAAATTCCTAAAAAAAAATCCTTTTGGGGTTGAGACGGGACTTGTTTAAATAAATGAAGTATTCCCACTGACCTAGGAGCAAGTCTCACAGCCACATATATGAGGAGTGTCTCACCTTGGGAAGTCTCAGGAAGACTCATGGTCTCCCTTTCCGGCTTCCCCAACGCATCCCAAGTCTTTCTCCTTGGGATGAACACCCAACAACCAAATGGTCTAAACCACTGACAGTGACTTGTCCCCTCACTAGGAGGAAAGCCTCAGGTGGGGCTTTTCTACCTCAGCTAATCAGCTCCACAATGTCTCCCATTTGGTCCATCCTCAATGGGTCAGTCATGGAGATGTTGTAGCCCCAGATCAGAGGACCACAGCATCCTAGCGCAATCCATAACCACGTTGGGCAGGTGCTCCTTCCTTTCATTAAGGAAGAAGGTCCTTTTCTGAAGCACTACGGCTGACTTTCCCATACATCTCATTGGACAGTTGATATCACTGTGACCACGTGCGCTTCCATCAGTTGTGGTGATTGGTTGTGGCCACCCAGCAGTCACGTGATAAGGCTGGGGCAAGCTCTGCTTGATGAATGGATCAAGAAGATGTGGTTTATCTATACAATGGATTACTACATGGCAATGAGAAAGAATGAAATCTGGCCACGTGTAGCAACATGGATGGAAGTTGAGGGTGTTATGCTGAGCGAAATAAGTCACGCAGAGAAGGACAGATATCATATGTTTGCACGTATAGGAGGATTAGGAGGAACTTAACAGAGGACCATGGGGGAGAAGAAGGGGGAAATAGTGGGGGAGAGGGAGGGAGGCAAACCATGAGAGACTCTTGAATGCTGAGAACAAACTGAGGACTGATGGGTGTGGGGGGAGAGGGGAGAGATGGGCATGGAGGAGGGCACTTGTGGGGATGAGCACTGGGTGTTATATGGAAACCAAGTTGACAATAAACTATTTGTAAAAAAAATGAAAAATTAAAAAAATAAAAACAGAAAAAAAGTAATATTACATCTTTAAAAATTTATAAATGTTGGATATCACACACTTTAAGAAATATTTACATTTGTAACAAAACAGATTTTGATGTAAAATAAATAATGTGCAAAAAATTTAAAAAAATAATAAAATAAGGAAAAGTGGGAGTCAGGCTGTCGAGTAACAATGGATGTCCCCCCAAGATTTCCTCAAATTGTCTTTTGGAAAATGCAGATTATAGAGTTTAGCTTTGCTCAGGTGTGGATCCAGCTTTTGTTGGTCTTAAGGCATATGTGTGGGGGAACAAAATATGCTACACAAAACTAGGTATGGAAGAATATTTAAGATGAGAAAAAATGTGTAAATTATATATTTTAAAAATGTAACAAATGAGCAAAAATACCACAAACTCTACAAAATAATACATTTTAGTTATCTGCCCTAACCACCTAAAATAAATTTTACATTGGTTTAACTCATCGGTCTGAAAAATATACAAAGTTAGGTCAAACACAAAAGCAATTCAAAGCATTTTACTGAGCTACATAACTGTGTGCAATCAAATTCCTGTTGTATTACCTGCACTGATGTACGGTGTGCATGTGTAACACTTTGGTCACTGGAACATTAGTATCTTTAGAGGACTTCACTTCATCAGTGACAATTTTGGGGGCTCCTTCATCTGGAATGTCCAACATCCCTCGGGACAGCACATCAGATCTGTGCATGCTGGAATGCACAGATGTGGCTTCCTGGACCAGTGGATTCCTTATCTGAGACTCATGGTAGTTTTCTATCTGTGTGACGAGCTATCAGAAACTTATGCCTTAAAACGACCCAAATCATCCCCTCATGATTTCCCTGGGTCCAGAGTTCAGGCACGGTGTAGCTGGATTCTTCGTTCAGAGTCTCAGCAGGCAGGAAACAAGGTGTTAGCCACAATAGCAGGTCTCCTTTGGGGCTCACGGTCCTCGTCCAAGTTCACTGGTTCCACGGGTTATTGACACAATTCATTGTCTTGCCCAGATAGGACTGAGCAGTCAGCCTGAGACAACTATCAGAATTAAGAGGCGCTGCTGGGTCCTCGCCACGCGGTCCCAGGAGGAATGTCACAACATGGATGTTTGCTTTCTGGCAAGCCAGCTGGAGTGCTTCTCCGTGGCTTTCGTTTCTGCAGTCAGCCAAAGGAAAAACTTGTGCTTGCAAAGGACTCGTGTGATTAAGTTAGCCCCTGCACCTCCGCCTGAGTAATCTCCATATTTAAAGTCAACGGATTTGGTAGCTTCGATGCATCTGCAAAATCCCATCATAGCAGTACTTCTATTAGTGTTTGGCTGAATAACTGGAAAAAGCATGTGTAGACTAGGTCCAGGTTATAACTTCTTTTAATATTTTGGGGCTCATTTTATAATCCTGCCTACACAAGCATTATTTATAACTCTTGTGCCTTACAGATGCAGTGATCCTGACATGTTTTATAGGATGATCCTTCAAGACTACCGCAGTACATTATCATGTACATTCTGAACAGAAAGCCTTCTATTTTGCCTAGGCATTGATGAGTACTGAATTCTCTGTTGGTGATTTCGCGTGACAAGACTGAGAGAAAGTTCCCAAAGATTCGTTTCTGGCTTTACACATTTCTTACTTTGTTTCTTCTTCACTACCTTTGTCTGTCTTCTGGGAAAACAAAACAAAACAAAACAAAACAAAAAAAATTGTTCTCTGGTCAGATGAGTTCAGGCTGCATGTCAGATCTCCTTCCTGCATGTAGAGGCTCTCGATTCCTCATCTACAATTCTGAAATCTAGAAAGCGCTTAACCAATGCTTTACTTAATTCAGATGGTGGCAAAACTTAACTTGAATTGAAGTAGGGCTACTTATGACCCTTGTCATCTCAGTATCCATGTTTACATGTATCTCTGGGGAAGTGTTAGTGATTGGCTGTGAGGTGCTGCCTAGACTCTGCAAGGAGTCTTAGGACACAGATTTCTAAAAATTCTAAATTCTGGAAAAAAAACCAAAAAAGCCTAAATACTCTGGTCATAAAGATTTTAGATAAGACAGTGCAGACTACTATTAAAGGCTAGGAGACATCGTACTGTAAAACTTTTTAACTGGCAAATAAACATGATTATTTACTAAGGGAAACGTGTCTTCCATCTATTCTGACACCAACTGGTGTATTGCAATTCCATTCTGGCGCTGGGCACTCAGAATTAGTGTGTACCCAATTGTACCCAGTTGTAAAGGGCATGGTTCCAAAAAGACTATCTTCATTTCAGACATCAGCCACAAGTGAAGGTACGTCCCCGAGTCAAACACACTTCTGACCAAAAGGCTACAGTGTGAGGGTTCCCATGACCCCTTCTGATTTGATAATGTGCTAGAATTACTTAACAGAACTCAGGAAGGTGCAATGCTTACAATTACAGTTGTATTATATAAGATACAATTCAGGAACAGACAAATGAAGACACAGTGAGGAAAGGACTGGGAGAGACCTGAATGCAGAGCTTCTGTGTCTCTTCCCCATGAACTCAGGACATCTCACTCTCCTAGCACACTGATGTGATACTCAACCAGGAAGCTCCAATAAACTTCGGTGTCCAGGTTTTTTATTGAAGCTCTGTTATGTAGGCATGATCAATTAAATAGCTGGCCACATCATTAAACTCCATCTCCAGCCCTCTTCCCTTCTCTAGAAATCAGGCTAGCTCCAAGTCTCATCCCTAATCATGTGGTTGGTCTTTCCAGTGACCAGTCCCCACCCTGAAACTATCTACGGGCCAACTATGAGTCACCTCATTAGCATAAATTCATATGTGGTCCAAGGGACGCCTTAATAACAGACGTTATTTCACTTGGGGAAATTTTAAGAATTTCAGACACTCTGTGCCAGGAACATTGGATAAAGATCAGGCAAACCAGTAGACAACTTCAACTCATGTCTGTTAACATTCCTAGAATGTTCCTCCTTTGCCACTAGTGGGGCTTCTACCTAAGATTAACGGCCCAGTTTCTGACTCCTATTCTTCTATTGATATGACACCCACTTGAAAGAAAGACTCTTAGGATGTCCCCATTGGGTTAGTGCTTGGCTCATATTCCTTTTCTGCTCCTGGGTGGGGACCAGGGAGAATTTTATTCAAATCATGTTAATATTTTAGTAAAGATGTATAAACATACACACTTCTTTTGATCAAAATTATCACTTCATATTTTATAATTAACTGTCATTCTGCTTTTGATTTATATTTTCCATATGTGTTCAAGCTAGCAATTGCTAGCTTATAAAGGAATGCCACTGATTTTTATACATTTATCTTCTTTCTGGCCTCTTTACCCATAAACTCTTATTAATTCTAAAAGCATTAAAATTGATTCCTTTGGATTTTTGTAAGTGCTAAATCATAGCATCCTCACATAACTATATCCCTTCTTAATGAAATCTGGCCATGTGTAGCAACATGGATGGAAGTTGAGGGTGTTATGCTGAGCGAAATAAGTCACGCAGAGAAAGACAGAAACCATATGTTTGCATGTATAGGAGGAATAGGAAGAACTTAACGGAGGACCGTGGGGGAGAAGAAGGGGAAAAATAGTGGAGGAGAGGGAGGGAGGCCAACCATGAGAGACACTTGAATACTGAGAACAAACTGAGGACTGATGGGAGTGGGGGAGAGGGGAGGTGGGGTGATGGGCATGGAGGAGGGCACTTGTGGGGATGAGCACTAGGTGTTATATGGAAACCAACTTGACAATAAACTATTAAAAACAAACTGTATCCCTTCTTATATGTGTAACTCTTACATCTGGTTATTTACCTGTCCAGAGCATGTAGAATATAATTAAATAATAATTGCGATGCTAGAAGCTTGGACTTTGTTTTATTCTTGATTTCAATGCAGAAACTTCTAGCATTTTATCATTAAACACAATGTTGACTATTTTGGGATATACTTTGTCATGTTAACAATGTAGACTTCAAGTTCTTTCATATTTAGCACTTTTATTATTTTTTTTACATATAGTTTATTGTCAAGTTGGTTTCCATATAATACCCAGTGCTCATCCCCACAAGTGCCCTCCTCCATGCCCATCTTCCCCCTCCCCCCTCACACCCATGAGTCCTCAGTTTGTTCTCAGCATTCAAGTCTCTCATGGTTTGCCTCTCTCCCCCTCTCCCACTATTTCCCCCCTTCTTCTCCCCCATGGTCCTCCATTAAGTTCCTCCTAATCCTCTTAAACGTGCAAACGTATGATAGTTGTCCTTCTCTGCCTGACTTATTTCACTCAGCATAACACCCTCAAGGTCCATCCATGTTGCTACACATGGCCAGATTTCATTCTTTCTCATTGCAAAGTAGTATTCCATCGTATAGATAAACCACATCTTGATCCATTCGTCAGTTGGACACTTAGGCTCTTTCCATGCTTTGGCTATTGTTGAGACTGCTGCTATGAACATTGGGGTACATGTGCTCCTATGCATCAGCATTTCTATATCCTTTGGGTAAATTCCTAGCAGTAGCACTTTTATTATTAATAAATGTTAAATTTTATTTATGGCCAGTTCACATCACTAATCTTTGCATATTATTTATTTTAAGATATAAAAGATGACTTGGAATTATTATTCTAGAATGTAGGGTCATCTGTAACAGGTAATTCTATCACATATATAAAATCTCATTTAAAGAACTCCCCCCAGGGGTACCTGGGTGGCTCTGTCCATTAAGTGACTAACTTCTGATTTCAGCTCAGGTCACGAACTCACAGTTTGGTGGGTTCGAGCCTCACATCAGGCTCTGTGCTGATAGTGTGGAGTCTGCTTGAGATTCTCTCTCTCTCTCGAAAATAAATAAATAAACTTAAAAAAAAAAGGACTCCTGCAGATCTTTTTACAGATATCTTTATTGCATACACTCTACCTACTATTGGACTCAAGATTCAGAGGCTTGCAGTGGATAGAGCAGGGTAAACTGCCTGTTTTACTCTAGCACTTTGTAAACAATCAGTGAATAATGGCACCTAAACTGTTTTAGGAAACAAATATTCTGCTATAGCAGGGGTCAGGAAACCATGGCCCATTGGCCAAATCCCACCTATTCACCACCTAATTTTGTAAATACAGTTTATTGGAACACAATCACTTATGCCTATTCATTACCTATAACCAATGGTTATTTTCATATTATATGAAGAGTTCAGCAATTGAAACAGAGACTGTATGGCCCACATAGCCCAAGATATTTATTATATAGGCCTTACAGAAAAATCTGCCTACCCCTGTTCTAGATACAAACCAGTGTTCAGAGAAAAGAAAAGGAAGAAGGAGTTCCACCATTAGGTAAGTCAAAGACGTGGCACATCTCTTCATGAAAATTTCAATTTTATGCTAACAAGAAAAATATATGGAGTTCTGCATAAGGTATAAATACACACTTATATGACAAACTCACACATATATATCAACTTGATTTTACACTATTATTTTGTGAACTTTGTTTTTTTGAGCTACAAATCCATTTTTCCTTGAAGAGCTATGCCTACCCATCAGCTCACTAGTCGTTGTGCATGCTTGATGCAAGACGTTATTTCTTTCCTTATTACTGCCATACAATCACGTATTTCATCCCATCTCTCCCCTCTCTTGATGTTCTGATCTGTTTGATGGCTTTTAAAAAATAGTACTTTTAAAACTTTACTTCTTGTTCCTTTCTAATCCGTCTGTCTCAACAATTACTTATAGTGGCCATGGTTGCTGCTATAGTCGGTTTCTATTCCTGACAATGCTTATTAACCTACCTGCAATATTCCCAAAGTAGCAGGTGGGAGGCTCCAGGACATTTCTTGGGAGTCAGGCAAAGGAGGAGCGATCCCACCCACACTTTAACCTTTGGCAGGTTCCTTGACTCCTATTAGGTGACTTTACTCTTTTGAAAACTAGGAGTAAGAACAGCTGCTTTACTGGATTAGGAAGATGACCAGAATGTGGCTGATCTGGTTCTAGCAACACAGCAAATGCTTACTAAGTGTCAGTGTTCTGCTACAGAATTGCTGCTGACACCACTGAGAGATGGTTTTAGTTTGAGGCTACCCATGGGAGGCAGCGTCTGGCAGTGGTTGTGGATGCTGGCACCAGAGATATGTGGTTTCAATATCCCAGGTCCCCCATTTTCTGCCTCTAATGACAAGTGGGTTTCTCAACTTCACCTGGAAAATGAAAATTATCATGTGATTATACATGAGGATTAGTGAAATTAGTATGAAAAATGCTTGATGCCCCATCAATGAGAATTACTGTATGTATTAACATTATGGTTGTAGTGGCATCATGCTATAGTAAAGGGAATGGAGACTTAGGAGGTTAAGGGACACAGTTTTTAGTCTTAAGTTTGCCACTAACTTCCTGTGTGCCCATATCTGGTTATCTAACTTCTCTGAGCTTCTATTTTATCATCTTTACATTGTAGGTTTGAGATGGACATTATTGCTGTATGTTTTAGAGCATCTTTGGGGCACAGCATATTTTCACATTCTTGGTTTCACTTTGTAATCCTGACAGTATATCTAAGTTTCTACAAAACAAGGCTTTATGACGACGATATACCTAGATCAGAACCACTTTTTTCCTTTAGCTCTGGTCTCTTCCATGCAGCCAAATCATTTCCAATGTCCACAAACAGGGTCCTTGTTAGGTACTGTTTTTATTAACAAACAAATGTTCCAACTTAATTGGCTTCTGAGCTAATGAATTTAATTTGACAAGGTAATTAACCAGTGCTCATGAAGTTTCTAAGTTATTCTTTGCACTTCCATCTTTGCTTGGCCTGCATTCACTGTTCTCCATGCTGGTGTCCCTGGGGTTTGCCAAGCCAATGAGGATCAATGGGACAGACTCCATCACTTGTCTCAAGACCCCTCTTGAATTCATAGTTCATAGTCCATAGGGTTATTCCTAGACTAGGTTTAGGTTTCTCTGGCTTCAGGCCTTGCCTCCCCTGGGCTGAGCTATTTTGGTCCTTTAAATGACTTTGGTATAAACATAAGCACTTTTGAGGCGTGGGAATCTGGCCAACAAAATTCACCAGAAAAGAGATTTGTCAATGGTAGAGGCAAGCAAGTGATAGCAGCTCCCGGTGAAATTTGCCTCTGGAGTGACTCTGACCTACCTTGTCACCGCACCTGTTTGCTGTCCTTAGAAAGCTTTGGGTTCACCTGGCCCAATAGAATGTCCTCTATGAGAGTAATAACATGACACTAATTTGTGGCAAGGAAAGGATTTCATCCAAAAAGACTCAAATGCAAAACTGGCTCAGTTAGGATATAACTGAGAATTGAAATTCCTATAAATTTAATGTTTTAATACATATTTAAATAGTATATTAAAAATATATAAAATTTAAAAAATAATATCCCTATAAGTCACTATTATGAAAAATATGTGAACATGGATTTAGGTCACATTTTTACTATATGAATTCTTTGTTATTTTTTTTTTCTCTTCTAAGTCCCTTTGGGTCAGAAGAAAAGTGGGGGAGTTATTGTGGAGTGTGAAATATACTCTATCCTCCACTTTCCTTTTTATCATTATTTTTATTATTTGTACAGTACATTAGGATAGCAATTCTAATTCTGAGAATTTATCGTGGGAAAGTAATCATATAAATATTAACAATAATAATAATGATCATTAAAAATTCTTGTGCCTGGTATTTGCCAGGGTTTGGGTTAACCACGTAATCTGCCTCATTTAGTCCTTCATTATAACCATGTGTTGAATTGCATATTAGTGTCTGCTCCAGCCCATTTTTACAGAAGAAGAAATGAAATTTGAGCAGGATAAGTTCATTGCACAGGTCACACAGCAAGGCAATGGAAGTGAGAACTTCTGGGGGCGCCTGGGTGGCTTAGTCGGTTAAGCGTCCGACTTTCGCTTAGGTCATGATCTCACGGTTCGTGGGTTAGAGCCCCGCGTCGGGCTCTGTGCTGACTGCCAGCTCAGAGCCTGGAGCCTATTTCGGAGTCTGTGACTCCCTCTCTCTCTGACCCTCCCCTGCTCACGCTGTCTCTCTCTCTCTCCTAGAAATAAATAAAACATTAAAAAAAAAAAAAGAAATTCTGGTTTACCTAATTCCTAATCACTTTGATACATTATGATGCATTTAACTGTATACTGAATATTGACTATAAAGATAAAGAAATAGAAGAGTGAAATATATAAATACTAAACTGTCAATAGTGTTTGACTCTAAGTGGTGAGACTATTTTCACTTTCTTCTTATTTTCCAAATTTTCTTAAACATTAATATATATATATATTCCCTAACATTCTCACACTTTGTCTCTTTAAATATTTCTTCCCAGTCACTCTTATTCCAGCCAATGGTCCAACCACCTACCCAAAAGAGAACAAAACAGCTAGATGCTGTCGTAGGCTCTTTTCTTTCCCTTGACCTCAAAAACCCATCAATAAAATTATACTCCCAAATATCTCTGGTGGTGTCCCCTTCTCTCCATTTCCAGGGATATCACCATCATCTTTCCTGACTATCCCCACTGTCTTCACCATATGGTAGCAAGAAAGATATTCTGAAAATGTAAATCAAAATAACTTTCTTCCTCTCCTAAAATCCTTGCATAACAAGTAGAATAAAATCCATGGCCGTGCCCCATCCAAGCTCTCTATGTGTCATTGACTCCTGATTCTTCTCCAAATTCTCTTCCTGCCATTTTTCCATTCTTCACTGCCCATGAAGCAAGCTCAAACAATTTCAAGCCATTATAAATTTACTCTTGAGACAAGGGCATGACTCCATGGGAATCAGGGACCAACCAGACACCTGGGAATTCTCTAAGTTAACTTCTGTGTAGAACACATCATGCATTAAAGCATAAGATGCAAAGAAGTCGATCGGAGGTTCGTATATATATTAAGACATAATAGCAGCTGCAGAATGGTTTACAACCTTGAGCAGCCAAAGATTTTTTTTCACAAGAATATTGACTGCTGACATAATGCCACATTATGAAGGCATAGTGGTAATAAAAAACAAACTTTCAGGCAGTTTTACTGATTTTAGCTCGTCTTCAGATAATGGACCCTGTCATTGCCTGAACCAAGATGAGTGCCTCCCACTGCTGGGATGAACTGAGACCCACTGACCATTCACAACTTCTATAACCTGTGTCTGTCCTGCCGTGGGTCCTGCTCAGGCCATTGTGACTTGGGCTCTTTCTTCTAGAAAGCTGATATATTTCATGGGTTCCTCATTGAGTCGCTGTGAGAATTAAATAAGAGGGCAGCATAATATTTTAAATGCTTGGTTACAGCATTAGGCCATTATTAAGGGTAGAGATGGTCATATTAATCTTTTTATGCTCAGGAATAAAACAATGGTAGGTGCTTCACTGACGTTTGTAAAAATGATGACAGCAAATCTCATCTTTTTTGCCTCACTCATTCCAGAGAGGGTCCTTAGGATCTCAGAAAATGTTTGATCAAAGGTGTGATCGAAGTTCAGGCATTGTCCCCACACAATCTTCCCCTGAGGTGCCCTTCAGATAGGCCCTGTGGTTCCAAGATTGAGTCTTAGGCAATAAGAAGAAAGGTTTTTCATCTCAAGTTCTGGTCTGCAAAGGTGCCCCGCCACTTTACCCATTGTATCTGCTTTAACCTGGCTTCCGCTTTCTGTTGGAAAAGCAAGACAGACAGCAGAGAGCTGAGGGCAGCTGGACAGGAGGAGTTCCAATGCTTCTTATGGGCTGTGTGACTTTGAGCATTTTACTCAACATCTCTGAGCTTAACTACTTCTGCCCACCAACGGAGATAATACCCCCCTTTTCATGGGTTTACCATGAGAATCAAATGAAATAGCATTCCATACCCAACATGATGTCTGGAGCACAGTTAGTGCCCAATAAATATTAATTTGTTAATGTCCTATTTCAAGCCTCTTTGTGGGAAGAGAATTGGAGAAGGAGGAAAGGAAGAGAAGAAAGACACGCTTAAAAGACAAATCATGTGATGTCTGTAGAATACAGCAGGTTTCTTGGAAAAGCCATAAAGTGCAAGAAGCAGCACTCAGCCCAGGCTGTGTCCATGACCACAGGCTCAACCCTGCTGTTTGCAGATGGAGAATTCTGGAATAGTAAATATTAGACCAAGGCAAACGGGGCTTTTGTGACTTTCTTTGGGGCTTCTTTCTGAGGAGTGTCACTTTGTGTGCCAGCTCTCCACCTCCGTCTGTTCCCTGGCCTCCGGAATGTGGCCCCCACAGCAGAGCCTGAATCGTTACCAGGGCAATGACGATGTCCTTGGCTCAGACTGTGCTGATGTGGGCTTGAATGGCTGGTCAGGGCTTAATGACCAGGAACTCCTGATGTTCAAGAACAGTGTTGGCATTAAGATGGTATGAAAGCTGGCAGCCCTGTGGAGATTTTTTCATTCCTTCCCCCCACATTCAGAATTTCAATTTATTTTTATCTGCATGGATCCGGATCAGGAGTTGTTGGGCTTTTGATCATGGTATTAGGTGGCATATCTCTGACCCTGAAACATCCTGTTATGCACTGAAAGTTTGTGTCCCCCCCCCCAAATCCATATGTTAAAATTCTAACCCCCAATGTGATGGTATTAGGAGATGGGGCCCTTGGGAGGTAATTAGATTTAGATGAGATCATGAGGATAGAGCCCCCATGATGGGATCTCTTATAAGAAGAGACCTGCGAGCATTCTCTCCCTCTCTCAGCCATGTGAGGATAAGCAAGGGGGTAGCCTCCTGCAAGAAAGCTCTCTCCAAGAACTGAGTAGGCCAGCACCTTGATCCTGAACTTCTGGGTCTCTAAAAGTGTGATAAAATACATTTCTGTTATTTAAGGCACACCTATGGTATTTTGTTATAATAGCCAGAGCTAAGGCACCTCCTTAGAAATGTGCGTTTGCTGGGGTCACATATGCCTGGGGTCCAATCCCCACCCTGGGGCTTCACTCCACTTCTCTGAGTTCCCTTGAGGAATTGGAAGGGACAGGAAATAGAAAAAAGAGTGCTCCACTTACCTCTTTATAATAAACCACCCTAAAACTTGGCTTAAGACAGCAATTATTATCTCTCATAGTTCTGTGGATTGACCAGGCTCAGTGGGATGTCCTCACATGGGATGTCTGGAGATGCACTCATCTGAGGGATGGACATCCAAAATGGGTCCTTATATGTGGTTGTTATATCATGCTAGCTCTCATCTGGCAGCTCAGTTGGGGCTGTTAACCTGAGAGCCTATTTGTGGCCTCTCTGTGTGATGTGAGCTTATCACTGAATAGGGGTGGGTTCCCACAGGAAAGGCAAAGAACACTCCGAGGAGTTCAAGCAGAAACTTTAAGACTTCTTATGATTTAGTCTTGAAGGCCCCAGAATATCACTTCTGCCATATTCTCATGATCAAGCAAGTCACTTGGGTCAGGCTAGCTCAAAGGGAGAAAAACTAGACTTCGCTACTGGATGAGATGGAGGTGAGATCACAACACAGTGGAGCATATAGAATAGGAGATACTGGGGCAACAACCTTTGACAAATACAGTCGGCCACAAAAGGACAAAAAAAAAGGTGGGTGGGGGATAAAGTTGGTTCCCTGTCAGAAGACAAACTTTTTCATTCTCTAGCTCAGTTTGATTCTACCTATCTCCATTGTTTATAGCTTTATCAATAGTGGATGTGATCTTAGTCCTGTGGCCCACATCTTTATTCATGGAGTATTCTCTTAGACAAAAAACAGTGGCACCTCGCTTCAGCCTCCACTGATGATCTATAGTCCCCAACTCTTCACCAGAGATGGCATTCCTTCACTTGGTTGCCATGTGGGCCTTCTCCCTGTTCATGCCCTCTTTTCTAATTTCTAGTGTTTCCTCAAATAGAACTCAAGAGCCACCAGGATATTCTTCTCCTTTCTCTGAGGATGAGAGAGGATTGGGGATAAGTCAGGATGCCCATGTACATAGTACCATTGTCCAGAATCTACAAGCTCCCTAAACTGGGAAGCCAGTACCACTAACTATAGGATACACATGCCCAGCACTTAAACATCTTTCTTGTAGTGTTTATTAATATTCTATGCTGCATACAAAGTTACCACAACATTACAGTTAAAAACAATACCCATTTATTGTCTCCTAATTCTGTGAGTGTACTCAGCTCAGATGATCACAAGACTGAAATCAGGGTGTTGACCATGCTGAGTTCTCATCTGGAAGCTCTGGGCACAATCTGCTTCCAAGTAAATTCAGTTTCTTGGCACAATTCAGTTCCTTGGGGTTGAGGACTGAGGCCCCCATTTTCTTACTGGTGTCAACCAGATTCATTTGCTTCTTCTAGAGGCCACCTGCATGCCTTGCCATGTGACCCTTTCCATCTTCAAGTCATCTGTGGAAATTTCATATACCCAATTCTTCCTCCCACTTCACATCTCTGACTGCCTCTGTCTCTGATTTTGAGACCCACACAGAAAGGTCTCACGAGATTAGGTCAGTCCCCAAACAACCTCCCCATCTTAAGGCAAATTGATTAGAGACCTTAATTATATCTGAAAAATTCTTTCACATAAAAACCAAGGCTAGTGATTGATTGGAGACTGGGAGAAGGTATGTGTACACGAGAACCCAAAAGTTTGAGGACCATCCAAGAAGTCTGCCTGCCATACCATGCTTCACCCCTCCCCAGCAGCAGCACTGGGCAAGACCTAAAAGTTCTGAAGATCAGCAACATCCATTTAGCAATTAAGTGCCCTAGCCTCCAAAAGGGATTCTTGGGGTGCCTAGGTGGTTCAGTCAGTTAGGCGTCCGACTTTGGCTCAGGTCATGATCTCATGGTTCGTGGGTTCAAGCCCTGCATCAGGCTCTGAGCTGAGAGCTCAGAGCATGGAGCCTGCTTTGAATTCTGTGTCTCCTTCTCTCTCTGCCCTTCCCCAGCTCATGCTCTGCCTCTCTTTCAAAAATAAATAAACCTCAAAAAAAAAAAAAATCAAAAGCGATTCTATGAAAGCACCTCCTCTCTTGGCTTCCAGGGAGGAGAGGTGTTTTATCCCAAGCAAAGGTTGCCAAGTCTCAACAACTCCTAGTCATCTGTGTTCCCCTGTCCTCATTCTCACAGCTTGACCAGTTTGTGACTGGTCAGACGCAGAGGCAGGGGTTAATTCTGCTACCCCTTAGGAATCCTTGAACATGATGCTTGATCTTGGCCTCTGGTGGAGGTTTTGTTTACAATGTGGGCTGCTGGGACTTCTTCGTCCTCCAATTCAAGGCTCATGTAGCATCTCATTAACATTCTATGACATTATTATTCATTGGGATAATGTACCTTAGAAGCTGTGTCCTAGGAGCAAGGAAAGGACCATTGTGCCACTGTCGGACATCAAGATTTCAGAATAATAGCCCAATTCCTTTCCTTGGAAAACAACAAATAAAGACCATCATAGGGGCGCCTGGGTGGCTCAGTCGGTTAAGCGTCCGACTTCGGCTCACGTCATGATCTCATGGTTCGTGGGTTCGAGCCCCGCATCAGGCTCTGTGCTGACAGCTCAGAGCCTGGAGCCTGCCTCAGATTCTGGGACTCCCAATCTCTCTGACCCGCACCTGCTCACGCTGTCTCTCTATCTCAGAAATAAATAAAAACAATAAAAAAATTAAAAAAAAAAAGACCATCATACAGCACAAGTCCATGTTTGCCTATTCCTGTTACGGAAGGTCATGGAGCCCCAGAGTTATTGTGCCGTGTGGCACCCTGAGCCAGTCATTTCTCCTCACTTTACCTTTTACTCCCTGAACAGTATTACCTCCTGCCAGAGAGAGAGGTGCCAACTGGGAGGAAACACGAGAGGCTCCCATTGTATTAGCAATGCTTTGTTCCTTTAACTGGGCATATGATGTTCATTATTAATTTTTATACATTTGTGTGTATCTAAAATATAGTATAGAAATTTTTCACCGTGGGAAAATGTACCCACAGAGCTCTATAACATGATATCAACCTCTGTAGGCCTATTTTCTCTGCTGAACAGAAGAGCTACACAGAACAGGGAAGCTGACTTTGGTATACGCAACCACACACGCAGTACCTAATACAGAACTGACTCTGAAATCTATTTGTAGACCAGGTGCAAGGTGTCCAGGTAGTTTGGCAAGTTGATTTACCCTTCTCTTTCTCATTCTCCAAATTCTACCCAGACATTAAACCGAGCTCAGCACCATCCTTCCCTAAATCTTTCTGGAATCTTGCAGTGATGTGTGCAGTCTCATGGGCAACTCTATGAATGTCTATATTATTTGCAGTGTGTGCTATAACAGAGGGACACTAAAGAGAATGGACATTTTATAAAGCACTAAGAAGGAGACATGACTTTGTCTCATGTCAACCCACCAATATTTCTGTGGGGCACATTTGATGCTCACGTTAGAGTTCGTTCATGCCAGGATAATACAGTAAGCGTCTGCTATTGACCATGAGTGGTAGAAAACTTTGTAATTCAGCAATGGAAACACAATAGAGGATAAATGTCCTTTCTTCAAGGAGCTTTGAATCAAAATAGGACAATAGGAACCAGGCTCAGGGAGGTCTGTGATCTCTCAGCAAGCCAGAATCAGACCTCAGCACACGGCTCTGACGGTCCTCACACGAGGCAGCGAGCTGGGTGTTTCCCACTCTGCTTCCTTTAGTCTCACAACCCAATAGACTCAGAATACATATTACCAATGAAGGAACTGGTGCCCTGAGCCACTTACACAGCTAGTACAAGATTGTACAGGTTGAGTAACGATCCCTAAATTCCACATCCATGCTGAACCTCACAATGTGAGTGTATTTGGAAATATGATTTTTGCAGACATAGTCAAGGTGAGGTCTTAAATCCAGTGACTACTGTCCTTGTAAGAAGCCCATTTGAAGACACAGAGGGACACACCGGAGGAAGGCCAATGCTGTGGCTAAGATCACCAAGGACTACGGAAAACACAGGACCCCACGAGGGAGGCCTGGACCTCTTCTCTTGCAGAGTCTCCAAAAGAACCACATTACCGACACCTCGACTGATTTCAGACCCCTGGCCTCCTGCACTGTGAGGCAATACATTGTTGTCTTAAGCCACCTGGCTTGTAGTAATTTATTACAACATCCCTAACAAACTAATACAAAGACCGAGGCCAGAGCCAGGCCCATATTTGGTTCCAGAGTCCAGGCCCCGGTGACCACTCTCTCCTCCCTCAGCAAGGCTGAGGAGAGAATGAGCTGAGTGGAGGGAAATGAGCTTTGCAAATTTTGATGTGTTCCTCAAAGGTCATGGGTTTTTTATCATTACGATTTTAGGAGACTCTGTTCCCAACATTACCTGAGAATTGAGTAAAATGTCATTATTAAATAAAATACAGGACACAACCCCTTCTCCATTATTAAATCAACTCTTTAAAATGGTGTTTCCGGGGTGGGGGGCTGGGGGCTCGGTCAGTTAAGCGGCCTCCTTCAGCTCAGGTCGTGATATTATGGCTCAGGGGGTTGAGCTCCACATCAGGTGGGGTGGCGGGGTGAGGCGGGGGGGACTTAGTCAGTTACGCGGCCTCCTTCAGTTCAGGTCGTGATCTTATGGCTCAGGCTCTGTGCTGACAGCTCAGAGTCTGGAGCCTCCTTCAGATTCTGTTTCCCTCTCTCCGCCCCTCCCCTGCTCACGCTCTGTCTCTCAAAAATAAACAATAAAAAGAAATCTTTAAATAAATAAATGAATAAAGTGGTATTTCCAGAATTCCCTCTGCTTTCACTCTGCCACTGACTTGTTGGGATGAGCACTGGCTGTTATATGTAAACCGACTTGACAATAAACTACCTAAGGAAAAAAATTTTTAAAAATAAATAAATAAGCAAACAAACAAACAAAAAACAAAACAAAACAAAACAAAATAACATCCTGGTTGTCCGTGCCCAGGACTGTGTGAGGAAGCCCCCAAGTCATAACCTGAAAACCAGCCAGTTCCCAGTTGTAATAAATTGCATTAGCACGTGCAGGGCCCTGATGGACAGGGACAGGCAAGGGCATCCTGGACTCGCTAAAACTATGTTACATATAAACTTGGTGCTAGATTTTGCTGTTGTTCTTATCATCCAACAACCACTTAAAAAGTCTTCTTTGCATGTAATCAGGTTATAAATAGTAAAGAAACAGTCTCTTCTCCTAAGAGGATTTTCTCAACGACAAGAATGGGCTTTTGTCTTGTTTGATTGTCTGAGTCCCCTCTATCCCCATCACAGCCATGGGCACACACACATGTGCATGCACATGCGTGTGTGCATGCTTGTATGCATGCTTATGCATGCATGTGCATTTGCACACACACACATATACTACACACTCCACATTTCCCTCGAACCTCACTCACCCCTTTCTATCTTCATGGCCAGCTCCCCTTCTACTGGCCTGTAAGAATGTTACTAATAAAAGCTACTATATTCATGCCAGGCACTCTTTAATCTCCACGGTACAGATGTGTAAAGGGGTGCCCGGGTGGCTCAGTCAGCTAAGTGTGTGACTTCAGCTCAGGTCATGATCTCATGGTTCGTGGGTTCAAGCCCCGTGTCAGGCTCTGTGCTGACAGCCAGCTCAGAGCCTGGAGCCTGTTTCAGATTCTGTGTCTCCCTCTCTCTCTGACCCTACCCTGCTCATGCTGTCTCTATCTCCCTCTCAAGAAACAAAAAACAAAACAAAAAAACAGATGTGTAAAATGAGGCACAGAGAGATTATATGAGGTAACCCAGCTCTTTTCCTAATCTTCTCGTATTCTCTCCATAATCCTTTTGTACTTGTGTTCAGGCCTTCCTGGCATTTTAAATTCCACCCTATGCCACTGACTCCAGAATTTCAGACTCCAGCCAGACTTTGTGATCTGAGCTCACATAAACAAACTGCCTAATTTCATCGTTCCTTGGATGTCTCAAACCTCTCAAATGCAAGGTGCTGGAAACAGAACTCCCTCCTTCCCCCACACACCCACTAGAAACTGTTCCAAAGTGGTTACAACCCTCCCCCACCCCCTCACCTCTCAGTAAATGCACCACCATCTCTCCATGCAATTGCTCAATCAAAAAAAACAAAGAATTTCTCACAATTTTTCCTTTCCCATCTCTCCCTTCCTGATCACACAACAGCAGGTGTTGTCTTTTATATCTTCCAAATATACCCCTAGATGGTCCACATTTCCCTGTCTCTGCTCTTGTCCAGACGCACGAGGAGATAGGAGTCTCCTGACTGGCCTCCTTACTTATACTCGGTCCAAAGGACTTCCCTAAAACCAAAACCCAACCCAGCATTTCCCTGAATGACACCTGGTACATCGTATGGTCATGGAACAGGGCCTTTGCAATCAGTCTTAGAAAACTGGCTAAAAGGGGCGCCTGGGTGGCTTAGTCGGTTAAGCGTCCGACTTTCGCTTAGGTCATGATCTCGCGGTTCGTGGGTTCGAGCCCCGCGTCGGGCTCTGTGCTGACTGCCAGCTCAGAGCCTGGAGCCTGTTTCAGTCTGTGACTCCCTCTCTCTCTGACCCTCCCCTGCTCGCACTGTCTCTCTCTCTCCTAGAAATAAATAAAAATATTTAAAAAAAAAAGAAAGAAAACTGGCTAAAAATGCCATCAAATGCTCTCCCTCTCTCTCTCCATCTCCCTCTCTCTCTCCTTCTTCCCTTCCCCCATCAAATCCTCTCCCTCTCTCTCTCCCTCTCCCTCTCCGCCTCCCTCTCTCTCTCCTTCTGCCCTTCCCCACTTGTACTCTCTTTCTCTCAAAATTAATTAATTAATTAATAAAATTCACTCCAGATCATTGGCAATATTCCTAGGGAGCTCGATTTGGAGCAGAGGGACACTTATGTGGAGTGGGGGATGCTACCATGATTGGTGAGCTAACCAGCACTTAAGGGAAGGGGATGCCACCAAGGGATGTGACTTGCAATCTGCTCCTGACATTCCTGGTGGGTGCTCCAGGCCTCTGCCCTGCAGCCCTCTGTGCTCACCCCTTCCACGGCACAGTCTGCTGCCACCGCGTTGCATTTATGTTTATTGTTTCATGATGTCAGACTCTAGCTTTCTGTTTAGGATACTCAGAACATAGAGGCCAACTAAAAAGGTTTTTTTTAATTGAAAAACACCTGTAGTCCAATCATCCAAAACTTCCTCAGTAAACCATCTGGTGGATGCTCCTTGGGCATCTTTTCCCATGTGTGCATCTGTGAGTTTGTGTGTACAATCAAAATTAGACTCATAATATCCACAGCCTTTCCTAACCTGCTTTTTGCACTTTATAATATCTGTATAGGAACTAATTCTGATGTCCACTCATATCCACTTGTATCATAACATGTAGTGGCTGCTTGATGCTTCACAGCATGTTCTAGGTAACCAGTCTGTGGCCCTTGACTATTGGGTTGTTCCTAACATTTCACTTTGATAAATAAGCTATGGTGAGTACCCTTGTATTCATACCTTTTCACCTTTTTTTAGGTGAAAATTTTTTAGGATAAATCGGCAGAAATAAATTTCTCTTATTAAAATATTCACTTTTAAGGGTTTAGAATATACTGCCAAATATTTTTTTTGGAAAATCTATGTCTCTTGAGTGGCACCTGAAGGTTCCTGTTTCCCCACAACCTGGCAAACACTGGGGTTTAACATTCTTTCTTCTCTCGACCTAATGGGCGAGCAGTGGTATTTTACTGTTTTATTGTCAGTTGTTTCCTTCATTATTGATGTGAGTAAACCTCTTAATGTATTCATTAATCGTTTCTGTTCTTTTCCTTTTGCAAATGACCAGTTAGCTCGCTTTCTCTGCCCATCTTTCTTTTGGGGCATTTGCCTTTGTTTTTAATGATATAAAAATGTTTTTATGAAGATAAGCTTTTGTCATTGATATTGCAAAAATATTTCAATACAGTCTGCCTTTGTCATTTTAACTTTGGTTATGGTATTTTAAACATTCAGAATCTGTTTAGTGTGATGTAGTCGTATTTAGCTTTCATTTCTTTTATGGTTTCTGCCTGGGGTCAGGCTTTGAGAGCTCGTCTCCACCCTGTGATTACGTAAATGTAAACCAGATGTCAGCTTGGTCACTCCAGCTGCGACAGCTGCAGTCACAGGCTCTATATGTAGGAAGCTCAGCCCATTCACCAGTTTCCATAATAAATCCACTCATACCAATTGTTTCGTGGAGATTGAGGGAGGGCACAAAGGTGGGGGCTTCCCATGATGAAGGACACATCACCATTAAGTACCACAATCCCACCATCAGGTTCTCTTCTGGCCAAATCTCCTTTCTATTTCTCTCTCTAGTGAGCACCAAAAGTTCTTTTATTATGCAGAGCAATTAATGAACCATCTTTTGATATGTAAGCATTCCTTGAGGGTCTTGACCTGTAACCCAAAGAGCCGATCAAGCATTTCTTCCAAATAAATATCCCACTGCCTTCCAAAAGATTTTGGTGCATATGTATGTTTCCGACTGATTACATAAATATATTGCTATATTTTCCTCTAGTGATTAATAGCTTTATACTCAACATTTGAGGATTTCTGTTATTATCTGCGTCTGCACAACTGCAAGACGATTTTTGGAATTCTTGCCTCTCCAGCCCCAGCCATGGATTGGGAGCTATAGGAGGGTAGCAGGTGTATTTGTTCTCTTTTGTATCTTCAGTTCTTTTCACAGCACCAGATGCATAGTAGGTGCTGAACAAATAAATATTGACTGAATGGGGAAGGTGCAGGGAAACATTATTGAGGCCAGATTTAGAAATGTCCCCAATTCAAATGAGGCTTGCCCTCTCCAAAAGAAACTCAAAAACTTTCTCCACTGGACTGATTGGAATTTTCCACCTTTGTTTAAAGTACTCTGTAGGGAAGGATTTGTTTTAGCCTGCCTTGGATCTCTTTTCCCTTCTTTTGGTGACTCTGCCCCGATTTCCCTTTGAACTGAGGGTGAGCAGGGTGCGCTGCTTTGGGCTGATCAGAACACTGTGTCCCTATGGCCATGTCATTGTTTCAGGGATGGACATGTGACTTAAGCCAGACCACTGATGGGTTCTCCAGGACTGGTGATGGAAGTTTCAGGAAAGAGATGCTCTTTTTGCCTGTGATGGGGGAGTTAATGTATTAAACTGAAAATAATGTGGAGAGATGCTCTATAGTAACCATCTTGGTCAACCTGCAGAAATAAGGAACACAGTTCTGGGAGATGAAGACAGATTTTTACAAAGATTATTTGAATACTGGCTCTAGGTTTCATTCCTCTCTTGGCCAATTTGAGCTAGACTGTGGTCTCTTGAACCCTTCTCAAATATTGTTCACAGTCTTGACTAAGACAGACTAATGTATGACCTCTGTATCAGAGACCTGGGCTTATAACACAAAGATGTCAGAATCATTGACCTCTGGGTCATTGTTGCCCTGGTCTATCCCTTTAAGCTTCCTAGGGTATGCTAGAATCCATAAATAAGGGCCCTCCTGGAATAGGGCATTAAGAAGGAATAATTGAGCCCCTACTATGCATCATGTATCATGAATACACTTATTATCTCTATTCTTTCCACCAATTATGTAATGTTACTCATATGGAATGGGGGCTTTTACTAAATCATATCAAATGCACAAGGCACCCAGGTGGTATGTGAGCAGCAGTCATGTGGTGGTTATGAGTGTGGTCTCTGGAGCTAGACCATCTATACCTGATATCCAATTCTGCTACTTAATCTCTGCAAGGCCTTGGAGAAGTTACTTAAATTGTGTGTGCCTCACTTTCCTCACCCCTAAATGATGGTAATAAAAGAACTGCCTTATAGAGTTGTTTGAGGGACTCGATGAGATCATATAGGGAACAGAGGCTGCCAGTTGACGAGTGCTTAATAGGAAATTAACTATTATTGTTTCTTGGTATAATTAGGCTAGGCTGGACAATCAGAAGCCCATATCACTATGAAAATCATGCTGTCACTGTGATACCCCATAAATAACTAAATTCACTTTAATATAGTGCTACCAGGGCCCTGTTTTGGTTGCTTAACTTGGATACCCAACATATTCCCCCACCTCTGTATCATCCTGATCATAGAACAAGAAGGATATGAAGCATGGAGTACTGGTATGATCTTTTTCTCAGAGTGGAGGAACGTTCTGATAGAGAATGTGTGTGTGTGTGTGTGTGTGTGTGTGTGACCATGAGGGGATAGGGGCTGATAACATTATATGGGCCCTGAATCAACTCTTAGAAGGTAGCTTGGTCCTTGTGCTTCCCATTTATGGGAGCCAATACATCTTACTTTTCCTCAAGCAAATTAGGTACAACCTCTATCAAAACCGAAATGGTCCAAAAGACACAGTCTCCCAAATTTTTAAAGGACTTTGCTGATGAATATTACCCTCCTCCAACTCCTGAAGAATCATATCTCTCAGCCAAAGCAGAAGGCAACTCCACTCATTCATTCATTCACTCACTCAGTCATTCATTCACTTCATAAATTCTTATCGAGTGTCTACTCTGTGCCCACATGACTTAATTGTTTCTGTATTGACTATGACATTGGGGTGGTGGTCTCACTTTGGTCACCATGAGTTTCTCTTTCCTTTTTTGGAAAATGGTGCTAAATATCCCTAAACATTCCTAGTGACCAAACAAGTCTTCTATTTTGAAAACTCTGAAGTGCTCTATAAAGATGGGATGATAGCTCTATGTTCTGGAAATCTGAGTAGGGAACAAGACCTCTACAGTATTATTAATGCTGATTTTACAGCTCTTTGGGGAAGCAGGTAGAATGTAATGGCTAGTTAAAATGTCTGTGGTAAATTAGTCTTACCGCAAAGATTCCATATGAGAATTAACACAGAGTGACACATGGTGGTAAACATGTAAGTCTGAAATTGTTTATCATTACATGAATTTTTTTCACTTTCATAGAGTTTTAAAGGCATTCTTTCAAAGGCAGAGCAGAGCTATAAAGTACGTATCTTGTCACCGTAAAATAAGGTAAGCATAATAACAAATTCTAAAATGTACTTTCTAAGCACTCACTATGAGCCAGGCACTGTGTGAAGAATTCTGTAGGATTTTCTCTGTTAAATTTCACACTGCCCTCTAAGTTCTTCTCATTGTATAGATGAGGAAACTGGGAAAAGTTACAAATCCAGTCCCAAATCATAGCACTTGTAGAAGTAGAGGCAAATCTACAGTAGATTTAGTTTTCTTAGTGAATGTTCCCAGGAAGCCTCTGTAGAAGGTTCAGTGTCCGAAGCAGGTATTTTAGCGTGGTAGAACTTGGACTTAGAAAAGAAGGAGGCAGGGGCGCCTGGGTGGCTTAGTTCGTTAAGCGTCCGACTTTCGCTTAGGTCATGATCTCGCGGTTCGTGGGTTCAAGCCCCGCGTCGGGCTCTGTGCTGACTGCCAGCTCAGAGCCTGGAGCCTGTTTCGGTCTGTGACTCCCTCTCTCTCTGACCCTCCCCTGCTCACGCTGTCTCTCTCTCTCTCTCTCTCCTAGAAATAAATAAAACATTAAAAAAAAAGAAAAGAAAAGAAAAGAAGGAGGCAGGAGAAAGAGTGTGAACAACGCGAAGAAAGGCATGGAGGTAAAGAGCAAGATACATGAATGGGACACAGATCGCAAAACTGATTGGGGAGTAGTTGTTTGAATTTAAGGTAAGATTAAGATTGAAAAAAATATCTTAGGGAGAGACTGTGGAAGGCTTTGAATGGCAGGGTCAAGAGTCTAAGCTTGTTTTATAGGCAATGGGGAGAAATAGAAAGTTAAAGCCATGACATGTCATCATCAAAATGCTACCCAAGGAGACCACTCAGCCTGCCGTGTGCAGAACAGACAGAAGAGAATGATCGCGGGCCCAGGGAGACTGAGTAGGACACTACTCCAGCACTGCACCAAGAGAGACTTTGTGTCTACATGTGAAATGTGAAGGGGAAATTTGATTGTCAAGGCCAAGGAGATGTCTTTCTGATGACCTATTTAAGACATTTGGGTTTTGTTTGCTGGCTTTGTTTTTGCAGAGAATCAGCTCTCTGGCTTAAAGTCTAGTAAAGCATGTGATTGCCTTTAAGATTTTGCAAACACACAGGGAGAGAAAAGGCTACCCTCCCTGCAGCTTCTTGAGATTTCCTCATCCAAAGACTTTCTCTTCTTGCCAAGAATGTGCATGGCTTGAGCCAGCTAGTTCTGGCAATGTTCCCTTATTCCTCCTGGAGCGCCACCCCCCGCAGGGCTCTCACCGGGGCCCAGGCTCCATCCAAAAGTTAGAAAACCTGCCAAGGCCTCCGAGCCTCCCATATGATCCCACTCCCTCCCAGTTCAAGTTTGGCCTTCTGGCTGAAAACTGAATATTTTGGACTTTGAAGAAAACATGCTCTGTTTTGCCCCATGGCATCTCCAGTGTGAAGGGAAATAGACTGGCCTTTGTTACTTTGTCCGCGGTAGAAGATTACGGGCGGTCCCCAAAGCTGGGGGTGGGGGGGGGTTGGTGGCAGGAGGTAAGGTCTGGTCAGTTGACTTAGCATAAGGCCTGCATTGTCCTGGCGGCCTCTTGGAGAAACAAAACTTTCCAAGGAGCTGAGCTCCCTACTTGGGCGCAGAGCCTAGCGGGCCTGATTACCCAGCACTTTCCCTGAATGTTTCTCATCTTCTACGATCTTCTTGGGCTTTGAACATAGCTGCCGCATTGATATGCAGGATGGTGTCTTCCTCGCATGGGCTCTTTTGTGAAACAAAAGGCAAAGCCAAAGAACCTTGAGAATCCAAGGCTGTGCATGTACGCAGGCAGGTGATTCTTAAAAACTGAAACATGGAAATGCCACCATTGGCTAGCAAGCACGTATGAAATTCCTGCTCCAGGACAGCTGCTGGACTGGGCAGAGCCCTAATTTGAATTCAAGACCCCTGCCCCTGAATTCACGTTCTCTCCACCAACCCAGTGTTTTGTTCTGTTTATTTTTGTTTAGCAGTAAAGCCTTCAAATAAAATCTTACCTAGAGTGCAAACTTCCAAACTCTATCTAAAACTACAAGTGGCATGCTAGTATAAACAAAAACTATTTGTTTAAAATTATAAGAGATAATTGAAAGACAGTGAAACCAATGAGTCATTCATTTCTAATTAACACACACACAAAAATTAGAGGGCACAGACAACAACTATAACCCAGTTATAGTTCTCTGTAAGCTTCAGAATCTTTTTGTTTTGTTTTGTTTTGTTTTTTACAAAAAGAGAGAGAGAGAGAGCAGTGGGGAAGGGCACAGAGAAAGAACCTTAAGCAGGCTCAGGGCTCAGTGTGGAGTTGGACGCAGGGCTCGATCCCATGACCCTGGGATCATGACCTGAGCTGAAATCAAGAGGTGGCTGCTCAACTGACTGAGCCACCCAGGGGCCCCCAGAATCTATTTTTGAATTTTGTTTTTGTTGTACAGAATTGAACAAAAGTCTTTTCTACACAGATACATAGCTGCAAAGGATTGGCAGTTCCTAAATAGCTAATCCTGAAGGCTCAGCATGCTCATTCTTCAAAAATCTAGTCAAAATATTATTAAGCTGATTTGCTATTAATATTTAATTATGACTTTGCATTTTTTATCATAAGCTTAACTATCTAAATCAGATCAGTAGCCCTTAAAATGTATCATCACTTGAGAAATTGCCTATGTTTGCATTGTTGTCATGATGTCAGGTCTTACCTTTCAACTTTCTTTGTGTGACTTAGAATCATGTAAAAGTAGGGTGTATAACGTTTCATATATATATGTATATATATATATATATATGTATATACACGTGTGTGTGTGTGTGTATGTATGGTTTTACATGAGAGGACCAGATTGAACCAGAATTGAAAAGAAAAAGAAAGAGAAACAAAAGGCAAGATACCTTCCAAGTCAATGTTACATTGCAAAAGAGTTTAGAAACCCACATCAGGATACCAGGACACAGCTTTCATATAAAGCTTTCCCCAGAGTGATATAATCTGGCAACCCCAAGTAACTCATTGATGGCCTCAGCTGAGTTAAAGTTTAATCTGTAAGACATCTAAATGTGTGTTGTTTTACGTAAACAATTTAATAGGTATTACAAATGTGAAAGAAAAATAATTTAGAAATACTTCCAGAATTCCTAATGTACTTAAAAAAATTTTTTTAACATTTATTCATTTTTGACAGAAAGAGACAGAGTGTGAGCAGGGGAGGGGCAGAGAGAGAGGGAGACACAGAATCTCAAGCAGGCTCCAGGCTCTGAGCTGTCAGCACAGAGCAGGGCTCGAACCCATAAACTGTGAGATCATGACCTGAGCCGAAGTTGAACACTTAGCCGACTGAGCCACCCAGGTGCCCCTAAAACATTTTTTAAGAAACATCCCTCTACCCCAAGGTTTTCCACACAGTCCCTGAGCTGCTTTGACAAACAAGCCCAAGAACAGCAAGAGGTTTAAACAAGAATGTTGTAAGTGCAGCTCCGGGCACATGAGCATTTATGTAATGATCAGTTCCTGGGCACTCATGGGAGGATAGGAGCCATGTTGATGCACAGGTGAGTGGACATGGTCCCTGAGGGCTTAAATCTGGATTCACTGAGACCACAAGCAATTGTTGAGCTCCTACCACGTGGTAGCTAGTGAGTTAGGGCGTTTAGAGATGTACCAGTGAATAGAAGAAAAAATGTCCTTTTGCTTACACTGTACAAATTCTATCTGGAGGAGCAAGTGCTTAAATTCTAGGAGGGCTGTGAGGGCACCTGGGTGGCTCAGCCGGTTAAGCGTCCTACTTAGGCTCAGGTCATGATCTCACAGTTCGTGGATTCAAGTTCCGTGTCGGGCTCTGTGCTGACAGCTCAGAGCCTGGAGATTGCTTCAGATTCTGTGTCTCCCTCTCTCTCTGACCCTCCCCTGCTCACGCTGTCTCTCTCTCTCTCAGAAATAAATAAAACATTAATTTTTTTTTTTTAATTCTGGGAGGGCTGGTGTGAGGAGATACAATAGAATGCATACACATGTCACACACAGAAGCCCAACTAGAAAAACAATGACGTTAGCGGCACAGGTAGATGCAGGGAGAATGAACAGAGGATTTTTTTTTTCAGTGAATGACTATATAGCTATTTTAGGCTGGGCAGCTAGAAGCTTCTTGGAGAATGTGATGTTCAATTTTTCTTTAATTTTTTAAAATGTTTTATTTATTTCTGAGAGAGAGAGTGAGAGACAGAGTGAGCAGGGGAGAGTCAGAGAGAGAGGGAGTCACAGAATCCGAAGTAGGCTCCAGGCTCTGAGCTGTCAGCACAGAGCCTGATATGGGGCTCGAACTCATGAACTGCAAGATCATGACCTGAGCCAAAGCCAGACGCTTGACAGACTGAGTCTCCCAGGTACTCCAACGCTTCAGCATTTCTAATAACAAAGGACTAAAACAGCAACAACAACAAAGTCACAGTATCATTAATATACCGTAAAGATGAGTAACTATTCCTTCATATTATTCCATGCCAAGACTGTGGTCAAATTTCCACTTATTTTTGCACAAGGAGCAGAAAGTACCAAGGTCAGAGGTGCGAGCTGGTTTGGCATTTGTGGAACCAAGAGAAGGCAGGTGTAGTGCAAGCACAAGTCCACAAAAACCGGACATGTAGTAAAATAATGTAAACACTAAAACTAGGGACTGGAGTTTTAGTTTTAGGGACCGGAGTATGATTGGTATTACAAATAGCTCAAGGTCAAAGTCAAGGAGACTGGCATGGCTTATAAAGGGAGAGAACTCCTTGAGCCCTGGAGGGAATACAAATCAAGTAAGACTTCCTGGAAGAAGTCCTGAAGTTGTACAGGGTCTGGAAATCAATTCTGCAACCATCTGTTTATGCAGAGAACCTAAATTCAATTACTCTCATGGTCCTGGCAAGTTAAGTAAATGAGTGGAGACCGTGGGTAAACCTGAGGACGTGGTGGGGACTGAGGAGTACTGAGTGAAGCACTCATGTCCCATCTGAAAAGGGCTACCATCCCATAGGCACCAATAAATTGTTCCCATGAAGGTGTGTTGTCTCATGGTTGCAGTGTCTTTTTGTTGTTATTGTTTTATAGCTGTTTATAGTGACCCTCCAAAAGATAATCCATTTTCTAATCCTTGGAACCTGTGAATGTGACCTTATTTAGCCAAAGGGTCAAGTGTAATTAAATTAAGGGTCTTGAGACAAGACCATCAGGGATTACTCAGGTGGGCCCTAAATCTGATGACAGGTGTCGTGGGAAGAGACACACAGAACAGAGACAGAGACTGGAGCGATGCTAACAGCCACCAGCAGCTGAACCAGCATATGGGATCATTCTCTCCCAGAGCCTGTGTAGGCAAACATGTCCCCACCAACATCTTGATTTCAGATGTCTGGCCTCTAGAACTGTGAAAAAAAAATTAATTTCTGTTGCTTTAAGCCATGAGATTGTGGACATTTGTTTTGGCAGCCCCAGGAAACTAACATACTCTACTTCACAGTGCTCTGAGATGAAGTCAGATACCACATACAGGGTAGACTTAGTGAAGGTGAATGCTTCCCTTTAATTAGTGCTTGTTAAATGATGTGAATGTCCCCCACCTAGTTGGTTATCCACAGAGAACTCACCATGGCAGTAAGAAATTGCTGATTTGGGCCCCTCTCTTGCATGACCCCCTTATAACATATTCCGCATGTTATCTGTTTCTGCAAAAATTGCAAAAGTAACACATCTTTGTATTGTTCTTCCAAGAGAGCCCACCAAACTGTGTAAGCCTCAGGTCCCACAAGATCTGGGTCTGGCCCTGTTTATTGGCCATGAAGGCTAAAAGTCTGGCCCCTCAATCTATCACCTGGTAGTGTTTATCGTGCACTTACTATACGGCAGGCACCGTGAAGCTGAGTTAACTCAGACCTGGAAGCAGAGGGAGAAGGAGGGAAAGATTGTGGTTCTTCACATTGCCCTGACTTCTTCCCTGGCTCTGATACTCCAAAGAGCCATATTTGTTCATATCTTGTCATGCCACCAAAGAAGTGAGATGACTCCCAGGAAACATTCAGTAGCATTGCAAATCTCAAAAATGAAAGTGGAGTCAATGAAAATGTTAGTTGAGCGGGGGCTTTGTGGATGCAGCATCTATGAGGATGAGTAGGAAGTCCTAAAGTGAGGCAAGGGTGGGGAGGATCCTGTAGAGAGGAAGCACTGGCTGGTGCTTGGCAGATGGGGCGTTGGAGGGGCCGCATGATGGTCACGCAGCCAGAGAAGTGGTCAAGGGCAAAGGTGTCTGGTCTGTGGATACCTGCTGTCAAAACTGGACTTCACCTGTTGGAACCTGAGAGGCACTCTAGGGTTGTGGGCATGGTGGTGACAGGACTGGATTCATTGGTGGTGCAAGGTGACACTTAAGACTTTATTCGCGTGATGTGGTTTCAGATCCTTGTAAGACACTATGTTCTTTTATGCCTTTTCCTACAACATTAAAAATATTTTTTATTATTTTATTATTATTAGTTAACATACAGTGTAGTATTGGTTTCAGGAGTAGAACCCAGTGATTCATCACTCACATATAACACCCAGTGCTCATCCCAACAAGTGCCTTCATTAATGCCATCAACCACTCAGCCCATACCCCACTCAACATCCCTCTAGCAACCCTCAGTTTGCTCTCTGTAGTTAAGAGTCTCTTATGGTTTGTCTCCCTCTCTGTTTTTATCTTATTTTTCCCTCCCTTCCCCTATGTTCATCTGTTGTCTTTCTTCAATTCCATGTATGAGTGAAATCATATGATATTTGTCTTTCTCTGCTGACTTATTTCACTTAGCAGAATACACTCTAGTTCCATCCATGTTGTTACAAATGGCAAGATTTCATTCTTTTTGATCACCAAGTAATATTCCGTTTTATATATAGCGAGAGCCCTTTTCCTACATTTTGTTGTTTTACCTTTATGCCTCTCACTACACCTGGTAACCCAGAGTTCTCACATGATCCAAGATAGGCCATCATTTTCTCTTTCTCAACATGCTGAGTGTTAAGTTGGGACTCACAGATGCGGCAGAGATGGATGGCAGTTAGAGTTGAGCTCTCTGGCAGTAACCATGGGAGAGAAATTCACCTGCTCTTTCTTCCCAGGTACCTGGGGCCACCCTGCTCCACATCTTTCCTGCAGCTTTGTTATTGATCCTCAGTTCTGTGAGGTCATTGTTTGCTAAAGGTAGAACCTGTTTATGCTAATTGTCATTAACCTATAGGCATATTTACTCCCAAACTTAACACTTAATCTTTCCCTCCACACCTGGCTAGTGACTTGACTCCATAGTCTATTAGTTAGTTTCAGATTTTGTCACTTACTAGTAAACAATGGCCATAGGCAGAGAAGATTGGATTCTTTTTATTATTATTATTATTATGTTTTATTTTAGAGAGTGAGAGAGCACATGAGAGCAGGGAAGTGGGGCAGAAGGAGAGAGAGAGAATCCCAAGCAGGCAGCATAGAGTCCAACTCGGGGCTCCTTCTCACAACTGCAAGATCACAACCTGAGCCAATATCAAGAGTCAGGTGCTCAACCAAAAGAGCTACTCAGTCGACCCTCAATCGGTCTTTTAATTAAAACAAACAAACAAACAAAACTTGAAGTGGAGAGTCTTCCATTTATCCCTGTCCAATCTCACGATTCGGATTTCACCTTAGCTTTTGTCTCTCAAGATCATTTTGAATTTTGATTCTATCATTTACCCTATCTTCTCTCCCTCCCAGGTTTGTTTCACTTCAGATTTTCCCATAAGCCCTCAATGTTTTTCCCAAGGCAGAGAGAGAGGAGCCTGACACAATTTAAGCACTTCAGAAATAAATAAATGTAGGGGAGGACTTTGGACTCCCACTGGCTGTGGAATTATGGAGTTCAAATCAAGTTACCAAGATTTCAAGTGGCGGATGGACCCCAGATGATAAGTGGGTTACCCTTGGGAAATCTGACTTCACACAGAACTGCAAAGGCAGGCTGATTTGCACCCTCCTGCTAGGAGATCATTAACATGCTGAGGCCACGGGAGTAAGTGGAAAGAGTCATAACTGTGGAGGCAGAGTGAAGGGGCAATGAGATTAAATGCAGCGACTCCTGGGCCTCCCAACTCTGCTATTACTCTTGATCTAGCAAAGAGTCTCTCTCTGGTTCCTTCCCTCTGTGCTACATGGAACAGGAAAGTCAGCCTTCCCCTCATGCTGATGCCATCTTTTTGCTGTCATGGATTGAGAATGGCTTCCAGAGATCACTACCCTGTTATCTGTTATTGCTAGGCTGAGCAGACTAAGGGCAGCCCCTCTGAAACCAAAATCCCTTTTCAATTTTTTAATGGTCTGGTAAGACTAGCTGAGGACAGTCTCCAGACAAAGATACAGCATTCATACACTGTGCAAGTGAAAACTGCTCTTGGGGCAGGGTGAGGTTTGTGCGAGCCCTCAACCCTTTCTCACCCTGGCAGGAAATCCCACTTTTATGCATCTTCTATACAGGATTTCAGCATCAAATCTTACCTAAATAATGGGTTCTGCATTTAAAAAAGGACTTGAAAACATCTGTTCCTTGGTACTTTGGGTAATTAATCTGTCTCCTATTTGTTTTGGGGTAGGAGCAGAGAGAGATAGATTATTTGAGGAAAGTTCTCACTCTGCCCATAGATATTCCCTTGATTCACCTGGAGGTAGATGTGGTGTAGCCATCTGTATTTTGTTAATTGCAAGAAATAAAAACCTTCTTCAAGCAGACTTAACAACAAGGAGCCTTCACTGGCTCATGTAATTGGAAAATTCAAAAGGTAACTTGCTTCAGGTGTTGCTGGATCCAGGTGCTCAAAGGCTATCAACAAGTGGTTACTGCTTTTCTCATCCAGTGATGCTTTCTTTTGTGTTGGTTTATTAATTAATCATGTTCATCTGACCACTTTAAAACTAATCAACTTGTTCAGAAGGATGCTGACTGGCCAGCCTGGATAATACATCCATATTTATGGGGAGGCTGATAGGTAGGGAAGAGGCAGTCTCTGAAAAGAAAAGAAAGAATCTGTTGCCAGAATAAAAGGAAAGAAGTATTGGTGGACAAAATGATAAAATATATGTATCCAGTTAGAAAAGAACAGGGATCCCAGAAACTAGGCACATGTAACATATGGATAGGGGTGGCATGGCATACCAGTGATGAAATGAGAAGCTACTTAATAAAGAGTGTTGATAAAATGGTTACTCATATTGGGAGGAGGCGGGGAAGGGATAATTGAATCACTACCTCATACCATATACTACACGTGAATTTCAGATGAATTAGGAACCCAGGTAGCGAACTAAAAACTTTCACGTAATACATTGAGGATATCTTTCTCCATCTGGGGTAGGGAAAGATTTTTTTTTAAGACACAGAGCACTAATTTTAAGAGATTGAATATAATTAAGAAATTTCATTGATCAAAAATAGATATAGTAAGGAAAATGAAGATTCAAACTATAAGCTGGAATATATATATATATATATATATACTATCTGTAATCAACCAAAGATTAGTAACTAACTAAACTAACTCAAGGTCCTGGAGAGTGGGGGAGACAAATCCGGTGTACTTCTGGTACCACCACCTTGGGGGCTGAGTCTACTCATTTCTCTCCCAGGCGGCACATCTGCCTCTTGTGCCTCACTCACCTACCCTCACGTCACCAACACACAGGCCTAACCAGGACAGTTCCCTACTTACAACTGTTGGTGTCACATCTTTATGACAAGTTCCCTTCACAGTCAAGCTCCGAATGATCTTTCTTGCTTCATTTCCCACACCCAGAACTCCCGTCACTCCAGACTATCTTAAATTTCTCAAGTCATGTGCTGCCTCCCTCCATGTGCATGGCTGCGTGAGACCTTTCCACAGCAGGCAGTTTCTGAGACTGTTCCTGGACCCCTCCTCTTCTGCTCACTGGGCAGTGCATGCAGCTCACTGAGAGATGTGGTCACCTCACTTCTGATTCTGACTCTGCCACAAATAAGCTTAGTGACTTGGAGCAAAGCTCTTCCCCACTCTAGGTCCCAACATCCTAATTGCTGAAATGAAGCAGTCTAAGGTGGTTTTGAGAGCCCTTCCACCTGGAATATTCTCTAATTCTAGGGATAGTGGTATAGACTTATCTTCGAGACTCTCATCGCCCGTTATCTTCTGCTAATTTGAAACATAACTGGCCTTTGGCTAGTGAAGAAGAATTGGGGGTGAGGGAGACACAGTGAGAACCTTTATGTGGAATCCAGTTTGCTGGGTGTTTCCATACCTAGGATCAGGACTGTGATGGAGAAGTGTCATTTCCCTCTGACAGGTAAGTTGGCCATCATCCAACATTGGCTGATGCACCCTCGCTGAGGCCAACATGGCCAGTTCATGGTTTCAAATACATGTTTAGTTTGCCAAGTCTTTGAGGATAAAAAGGTAATTTTATTATAAAACATTGTTGTGTGACAGTGAAAGTACTCCTCATTTTGAAATTTACAGTGACGAATAGTTTTATTTTTATACCCACCATTTCCTTGTGAAGAAATTAAACAAATAAACAGATGCCTCCCTCTCTCATCTCTCCCTCTCTGTTTTGGCTTGGGTCCACAGACAATACAGTGCTTTCTGCACCATCTGCTGGCTTTGTAAAGGTAATTAACAAATGCGCACTATTCCCAGATGAGGCTGGTTTATAAAGGACAAATCACACCAGGCAAACAGGCGAAGAACAAAATAAGAGCATTGCAGGCATGCTAGGTGGCCGAGTCCCAGACACCAGTAGAGTGTGTTCTTACAGCCACTTGTCAATTTTAACTCCTGCAAATGAATTCAAATGGATTTAAGTAAGGAAATTGAATATCACCCCTGCTGGGAGGCCCTGAATACAAAGTGAGGACAATTTCAGGGTGTCCAGTCATTTTGTCTGTCAGATTTTATTTTCTGTCTATATTTATGGTAATTTTTTAAAGAGGGAGAAATAAAAACATATGTCAATGAAAGCTCAAGATAGGACATCATCTGGGACACTGAATTCTACCCTCAGAGGCAGACAGCTTCTGTCTCTCACTAATTATCTGACCTTCAACATGTCATATTGCCACTCTGAGACTTGGCTCCACACCTGTAAGTCGGGAAAAATAGAAATACCAAACTTTCAGGGCTGTAACAATGAATGAGAACAAATTCAGATCAGGAGTCTCATTCAGGGCCTGGCTAGCCCTGTGCCCATTATAAGTGATGGCAGTTGTTGTTGTTGTTGTTGTTGAATTTATCATTTTCAGGTGAGGATCCTTGACAGATGGCCTAATCCACCCTTAGCTGCAGGGGATTAATAATCCTTCTAGCAAGACCTACATCCTAAGAGGGACAGAAGCATTGTGAATAAAAGGAAACACTGGAGGAGTTGACCTTAATAGAGAAAGTAAGTCCTAAAAGTGTGTGTTTCAGGGCAGAAAGATACAACCACAGCCTATACATGTTCAAAATGCATAAAAACCAACAAAGTAAGTGCTCATTTGGACTACGACTAAGGGTTGGAGTAGGAGATGTATGGGAATTTAAAAAGTAAGAAGAAATTAAAAGATGGGTTGCAATAAGATTAAAACATGAATTGCAGAAATAGAGAATTGTCTTCCTGGGAATGAGGAAGTTCTTACATGGCATGTTTAGAGTTAGATTGGATCAAATAAGAGACTCCCCTCAGTAATCTTACAGAGGCTCTGAAAAGAGATAAGTGAGATAATGATGATAATGATGAAGATGAAGATGATGATGATGACAGTGGTGATGATAATGATGATGAAGATGGTGGTGGTGGTGATAAATGCTTCTTTATATTCTTGGCCTCTGACTGGCCTAGTCAGAGCCCAAGGAGTCTGTTTCTAGTTGCCCAGAGAAAAACACCCCCAGATAGTGTTGTTTTATGAGACTTCTGGGGCTACTCAAGGCAAAGTCTGAGAGCTGGTGTTTGTTTTCTAATGGCAACAAAAGATGACCCTGGTCAGTCAGATGATGACTTCCATGGTCCACAGTCTGACTGATGGCTGGAACTTGATATTTCTGGAAGGAAATATCTTAATAAATATCAAGTTCACCTGCACTTGCCACTTGTGCCAGATCTCTTAAAACATCAGTGTGCTGAGGGATACCTGGCTCATTGCCAGACTAGCCACCAGCCAGCAGCCCAACCTGGGAGAACAAAAGACACCACTGTCCATCACTTATTTAAGGGACATTTTCTTCTTCCTACTTGACAGGCATCAATATTGACATTCTCCTTGGTGAAGGCTGGGAATTTAGGGTACAGTGACCTAACTGCATCCAATTCTTCATCTGAAATACAGGTTGGATTCTACGTCTTCCATGATGTGTTCTCCAAGACCATGGCCAACCATGGAGAGATGCATGCTCCTCCCCCGTCCCACCTCATGCCAGGGGCATCCTGATATCATTGTTCATCAGGTCAACTTCCTCATAACAGAAGTAACAATTATAATTGGAAGTACAAGGGAGGGATACCTGTAGAGACCAAAGGAAGACTTGATAGGTGGGGCCATATCCATGGTCCTGTTTGCTGGACTGGAGTGTGCAGGGAGCCAGCCATTGAAAGGGGTTTGCTAGGTAAGATCAGAAACAGTTTTGCATAGCATGTTAATATATTTAGACCTTATTTTGTGGGCAAAGGAAGAAATTTAGAGTTTTAAACAGCAGTGACATGATTATATTTGTGTTTGAGAAGGTTCACTCTAGTGGCCATGGGGAGAATGAACTGGACAGTGGCAAGGGAGACCAGGGTGCTGGTGATTTAAATCACCTCTGAGAAGTGATAGGGCTCTGAATTAAAGCAGCCATCTGGATGGAGAGAAGGAAAGATGTGTGAGAGGAGGGGCATTTGCTCACAGTATGGCTAGTTGGCAGAAGAAATGGTTCTGCCCTGAGGCCATGGTTAACGTTCTGACTACTCCACTTACTAGCTTGGTGGCCCTGAATACATTTCTCCTGATGAGCTTTGGTTTTAAAATCTCTGACACAAGATTGTGGTAAAGATTAAATAAAATAACATAGATAAGGAAACTAACCAGTACCCTGAATGTAGAAAGTATTCATGTGGCAGCATCACAAGAGGAACAATGAGAGAGGAACTCAGATGACCTCCAACCTGCCTGTCACCATATTTGCTCAAGTCTGGACTTCCTCTGTTAACAAGGGGGAGATTTAAGGATAGACTCTTGTCATTCCCTTCTGCATGCCCAGTGCCTACTTTGATGCCCTACAATGTTTCTTGAATTGAACTTAATTATTGAATTTAATGGAGTCTACTTTAGGGTGGAGGCAGGAAGAAAAAAGTATCAAAGGGGCAAATTTAGTGTTTGGAGAATGATTTTGCACTCTTCAGAGACACAAGCTCACTTGACACAGCAGATCAGTTAAAGAAGATGGCACTGAATTCACGTGATTTTACAAAAGTGAGCCCAAGTTCTGAGCAGTGAGACAGTTGTGTGAAGTTTCCTTCCTCAGTAGCTGCAGTGCTAGGAGAGTTGCTTTTCTTTCTTTTTTAGGTTTATATTATTTTGAGAGAGAGAGAGAGAGCACATGAATAGGGAGGGGGGGAGAGAGAGAGACAGAGAGAATCCCAAGCAGGCTCTGAGCTGCCAGCACAGAGCCCACTGTGGGGCTTGAACCTGTGATACTGTGAGATCATGACCTGAGCAAAACCAAGAATCAGACACTTAACCAACTGAGCCACCCAGGCGCCCCCAGGGCCCATACTCTTAACCGCTCTGCTGTGCTAGGTCTGAGATGTCTATGTTCTCAAGTGACATGCTTGTGAGACTCGCCCTTGAGTGCCCCTTACTATGTGCTGTCCCCAGCAGGCACTTCTGGAGGCCCTACTATGTGCCAGCAGTGAGCACAGAGAACAAACATGAGTGAGGCCCAGTCCAGTTGTAAGGCATTGGGAGTCAACTGAGAGGGATGCAGGCCCACAAATCAATGACATTCAACACTGCAGGTGTAGCAGCTGAGCTTGGGTGGTCAGCATCAACTCAAGGGTCAAGACTCGAAGTTGTCCCACATTTTCCCATTTGATGCCCTTCTCAAGTGTTGATATCTTTGGATTGTCCCTTACCTTTCAACTCCCCTTTTCCTTCTTCTCTCACCCTTTGCCAGGGTGGAGTTTGTCTTATAATCTTGGGCAGCTATAACAAAATACCATAGACTGGGCAGCTGAAACAACAGGCATTTATTTCTCACAATTCTAGAGGCTGGGAACCCAAGATCAAGGTGTCTGCAGATTCAATTCCAGGTGAGGGTTGTCTTCCAGGCTCATGGACAGCCATCTTCTCACTGTGTCCTTATATGGCAGAGAGAAGAAGCTCCGATCTAACTGTTCCTCTTCTTCTAAAGGCACTAAGTGCATCACGGGATCCACATTCATGACCTCATCTAACCCTAATTATCATTCAAAGGCCCCATGTCTGAATATCATTGTATTGGGGGTTAGGGCATCAACATATGAAATGGGGGGTGGGGAGTCGGGAACAGAACCATTTAGTCCATCACAGGAGTCTTTAATAGAACTGAGTAAATTGGATTGGATCCTACTGGCACGATACTACAGTGGAGTTATACAGAAAGGGGAAACTAACAAAGGAGATACTCATTTGTTCTGTGGATGCTCCTCTGTGAAGAATCTGAATGGCCTGATGCTTGGAGGATCCAACATCACTGCTTCAGGGTGGAGAAAGTCAGCAGGCAGAGAAGCTCCAGGTTCTGAGACAGCCCCTCTGGGATGCAAAGATGGGGACTGTGAAGGAGGAGAAGAGGGAGGGGACAAGGCAGAAAGAGACATGCAGCGACCTTCAGAGGTCGACTGCACATAAAAGGACAGATAAACAAGAAAGTGAAGATAACGTTGTGTACCCCTTCTAGACTCCACATTGAGTGTGACCAGTAACAACTTGCCTGTCTGGAATCGGCCCAGATGCCCCTCCTGACAAAGTGAGCACAATCAAAAAGAGAGAGCACCTTCTTCTTGAAGTCAGGAACCTGCTTTGCTTCATGCAGAGTCAGCTTTTGTACCTGTACCCATTTACTGAGCTGTCATTCATAACCATGAACGCAGCTCATGCCTTCCCTAATGCCCCTCTGGTCCCCTTGCTGGTGGTCCAGCTTTAACAGCTACATCCCCAACTCTCCGCTCTCCACCAAGCCTTTCCCTCCACCCACACCAAGGTGCTACCTCTCCTCTCCCTGCTCCTTAGTGTCTCCTCCCTGCAGTGCCCAAGTTTTAGTCTTTATGGTTCATGCCCATGGGGCTCTTGACACTATATGTTTTTCCCTTTGGGTGCCATGGTGCACCGAGCCTTGGAGCACAATGGGCATCTTTGATGGGTGGGATAGGAAAAAGATCATGGGACTAGTATCAGAGAATCTTCCATTTTGATCCCAGCTCGCTCACTCATTCACTGGCACAGAGATTTAGGCAAGTGTCAGTCCTTCTAACCCCAGGCTCCCTCCTGCCAGAGCTGCACTGATTACCATTGCACACACCTCCTGATGAACGGGCCAAAGTGGGGCCCCATCTGGGGTTTGCTTGGGAGAGAGGCAGTGGGAAGGTGTGCAGCTTTGGAGACTCCAAGCCCTTTGGGCTCCTTCATAGCCACAGTTACAGAAGCAAGGGTTCCTTTCAGGCTGCACACTTCTCCCAAGGTCTTTGAGCTTCCTCCTTACTTCTCAGAACCTCCAGAGGCATAGGGGACCTTGTACTCATCATACCAAAAATTAGATTCAAAGAAGCTGATGAATCATGTGAGGTCACCAGAGAAAAGAATGTCAGATCTCTATTGGGGTTCTGCTCCCCAGAACTGAGTCTTTTCTTCCCAGCTCTACTCCTCTTCTACTAACTAAGAGTCTACGTGATGAAGCAACAACATCTATGAAGCTCCCTCTACATGCAAAGAGCTGTGGAAATGTGGTCATGGGAGAATTCCTCTGTGAGGTCGCCACAGACAAGGTGACAGATGACAACTGACCAGCCCTGAGTCAAGAACAGTACTGGCCTCGGAAGCAGGTACTGCTGAATGGGAAAGTTGAGTGTGAGCAGTGTGAAGAGGAGCAGGGCAGAAATCTACACAAGATAGAGTGTGAGGAAGCACATTTCTTGCAGTAGCCTGCCAAGTGAGGGAGACGTGGCCTAGGCAAACGTCAACCTGGCTACGAACTGCCCCTCCAGGGCCATCTTCCACTTTGGCCCCCAGCAACCAGGGCTTCAGGCATACACGTCGATCCTGGAACATACCAGGCTGATTCCTGCCTGCCTGAATCTGTGAATGCAATTCCCTGCACCGAAACTGTCTTTTGCTCTTATATCTACTGGAAGAAGAGTAAACGGTCTCAGTGTCTCCTTAGATGAGGCCATTGAAGACTTCTGTAGGCAGAGATGACTGCTCTTTCTTCATGGCCCATCAGAATTGCAGTAAAAATAACAATGGTCTCTTGAGGACTGAGAGAGAGAGAAAGAGAGAGAGAGAGAGAGAGAGATGGATAGATAAAAACCTCATTCCATTCTTACAGCAGCACTTCATTATTATCCCCACATTACTGTGGAGCCTCCTGAAGAGACAGTTGGAAAGTTTAAGTCACTTGCCCAGGATGACTTAGCTCCTGAGTTTGGACTGAAACTCAAACTATCGCCTCCACTCTCAGACTCTGGAAAATACTCTCTATGTTGTGTGTGTTGTGCTGCCTAGAACATCTGACTCATTTACATAACAGCCTCCCCTTCTATCAGGCCCTGGCTCTGGAGCAGAAATCCAATGCACATCTGTCACATGGCATTGACTTGAAGAGATCTGGTAACGAGAAGGCTTTGGAGAGGGTGCTCAGGCCACAGGACAAGGTGCTTTAGAGCCAAGGTGAGCAGGAGCCGGTTAGCAGACGAAGCTCCAGCCTGCAATAAGGAGCTTTAATTTGATAAGAGACAATTGAGAACCGTTCATCAAGGAGCTTGGGAAAAGGTAGTGACAAGCCCCTAACGAGACTCGAGGGCCTTTGAAACCTTTAACTGCTGCCTGCAATTTTGTTACTTCCATGCAGAAATGAAGTGACACAGGAGCATAAGCTCCGAGCTGCCATACGCCCCAGGCTGCACAGCACTGCCCGAAGCAAGGTCACCATGAGAACACCACCCCTCCCCATGTGCAGAGAGGGGACACTGCCTGGGAGTCCAGGTCACCATCCCTGCATGTTGCTAGCCCAGATCAAGGCCCTCCCTGCGTCCCGTACCCCCACACCCTACATGGCTCTTGGGATGGAAGGAGCCTGTGGCGGCTCTTGGACACCCCCACCCCATCGCAACCCCCGGTCACCATCACTGTTGGCCATCCTGCAACCTCTGTTCCCCACCGTGTCCCAGTTTTGAACCCTCGCTGGTCTCTATCCAAAGAGAGCCCTCAGGGCTTCCTAGAATTTCAATTGCACCGGGACAGGACGCTTCTGTCCCCTCCCCTTCACCGCTCTGGAACACCACCAGGCAGCAAGAGAGGGGAGCAGCTGTGAAATTCTGCTCAGAAAGAAGTTGTGGTAGGCTGTTTTGTGTTTTCTCTTTTCTCTTTCCAAGCTTGGGGTCCCTTCACTTCTCCCACCTGGCACACGGCCACCAGGAGACCAGGGGCTGGGCTGGGCGCTTCCGGAGCCAGTGGGCTCCAACAGCAGAAAGGATTCCAGACGCGCAGGACAATGGGCTCTTCAGGCCACAGAAAGCTGCTCAGTGTTGTATTGTTTGCACGTGACGCAGCTTCTCGAACACACACACAAACACTCCCATTTTTACCAGCCCCGTGACGGTGACTTAATTACTGCTGAAGATGCCGGGCCTGATTAAATACTGCAAACCCCTGTCTGTGCCTGAAAAGGGGACAAAAACAAAACCGACGCCCACAGATGAAAACGGAAAACCCTTGTGGCCCCGCAGGATGGAGGCCCCGAAGTGGATACAGGTGCATTAATTACACTTGATGGCGTGTTGGTTTATGGCCGCGGTCACTCGGACGCAGGGATCTGGCCCAGCATCTGTGCCGAAGGATGTCTTCGGTCTTCTGAGCAGCAAGATGAATATTGGCCAGATGGTGACTTCACGAGGACATAATTCACGTCGCATTTTCCTGCCCCAACACAGATTTCTGTGAAGGAATCTTGAATGCCATGCTGAACAAAATGGAACGGGAAAACGCAAGGCCTGAGAAAACGCAGCAGCAAGTCGAAGATTTATGGTCCCGATGGCGAGTCCGACAGGGGCCTAATGGTCGTCAGATCCCAGGCTCCAAGCTGCTGGTCTTGCCAACCCATCTCCCTGTCCCCTGCAGGGCAACCTGGCCTCAGCCTCGGGACCCTCCAGCGCACTCTGGTGGTAGGGGAGGGGGGACAGAGGGAGGATCCAGAGGGACATGACACAGGAAACTGGGTCACTTACCTTTTCCTTTTTTTTTTTTTTTAATTAACTTTGTGTAGTGACAGAGCTCATCAGCACCTGCTGGCTAGGTAATTTGATTTTGACGGTGACCAAGTAAAAGAATGTGCTTTTGGCTTCAGCAGTAGGGAACAGTTCAGGGGGCCTGTGTGGGGTGGGGATGGGGGAACAGGAAGAAGAGCAAATCTCTCTTCTTGGAAACTTTTTAAAAAATGAGGGGGAGGGAGAGGGGGAGGGGGAAGAGAAGAGGGAGGGGAAGAGGAGGGGAGG